>NW_024412547.1:0-311 GCF_014898765.1 Herpailurus yagouaroundi
GTCTCTCAAGACCGGACCGCACATCTCACAGGGGTGGGTCTTCCGGGAAGACAGAGCTGCCTTGGGCGTGCTGGCCTGTGATACACCTACAGAAACGCTCTGTTCAAGGGGTGCCTCCGCATCTTCTGCTCCACAGCAGCAACCTGAACGCAAAGAAACTCTCATGAAATACGTGGTGACTACAGTGAGGGGTAAGCCCGTCACACATATGCACCTGTCTCGTGTAGGCACGAGTTGAATAGATGCTGTTCCAGACAGTGGAGTTGGAATTCAGGTGAAGGAGTGCCTGCTCTGCGTTACTGGGCCCCTAA
>NW_024412547.1:321-2954 GCF_014898765.1 Herpailurus yagouaroundi
TGAGGGCCTTACCCAGGGAGGATATAAGTGTAAAGTTCTCCAGCATCACATCATAGTACAGCCGTCTCTGAGCCTCATCAAGAAGTCTCCATTCCTTCCAGGAGAAGTAGATGGCAATGTCCTCAAAGGTCACACCACCCTGTCATGAAACGGACAGATGGCACCATGAACATTCTCCCTCGGGGAACCCACAATCTAAACCCTGACACATACACCCCATTCTCCCCAGCCACCCCAGCTCCTACCTCAGAATAAATACCAGGTCCTGGTGTCATTCATGCCACCGTCTCCTCACCATCCCATCAATCACTGTGCTCGGTCCTCAGCAATAACAGGGAGGGGGTGCATACATGCAATCTGCGGGGGCCGATCTGGGTTTGGCCCCCCAAGCGCCATCCTTTCGGCCTGGAAATTCCCGTGGAGTCTCCCCAAATGTGCCCTCAAACACAGACAATTATGGACCGACCTCGACCAGTCAGTCTCCAATCCCAGGGCCCTGAGACCGTAAGCTCACACTCACACTCACACTCCCTCTCTCCAAGTGAACATGACCCTGTAGTCTGCATCTCCCTCACACCTTCAGACCCCACAGTTGCGCCCCCACAGCTTCCTGCCCCACACCAAAGGATGCCCCCTTGACTCACACTGGTACCTGTCACATGACACCCAAAGGATGTGTGACAAATCCAAACAGGTTCCACTACAACCCCAGCACTCTCATGGATCCCACCAGAGGGAAAGCCTCAAATGCGGCCGAGAAGTCCCCCTCGCCTGCCGGGGAGCCTGGCTTCAGGGACACACACCCACAGCCACGTGGCCGTTTCAGATACTCCCAGTCCCTCTAATACTTCTGTGCTGCCCATGCTGTCCCTCCAACAGTCACAACCCTCCACTCTGCACTGAACCTTTGTGAAAAGCCCAGCCCTAAAGGTCTCCCTGCCAGGCACAGAGACGCACAAGTGACCACACTGGCCCCACACCTTATCCATCAGCAAGACTGTGAAACGGCCCGGACACCAGAAAAGCGCACCACAAAGTTCTGCTGAAGCCCTACACCACTGAATAAAGGGCAGCCCCAGACTCCCTGTCACCTTGCCGCAATTACTCCTAGGTGTCCTCAGCCATCTCTTGTCCCATCATGCCATGGAAGCCTTACCCACCCATCCATCTGCCACATCTTTCTCTCTCCTTCGCCTGTGCCCGCACTGCCCAGCAGCCCCAACCAGGCGCTGAGCCAGGGGACCACTCTTCAGCACACCTCACTAAGGCCCTCCGACCTACTAATAGCATTGCCCCCTAGTCTGCACCCCCTCCTCAATGTGATCCAAACCTCCGCCGGGGCCACACAACTGCCGTCACTTTTCAAAGTTTCCATCCTGAAACCTGCCCCGGTTTCCCGGGTTTTCCTGTCCCGCTGCCCACTGGATGACGTCACCCACGCCTCTCTGAACATCTAAGACTTAACGACGTCCAAGCAACTTGGGAGATCTCCAAGGACAATCAACCTACTGCCACCTTCCGTCCAGCTGATGGGACCGTCCACCCCTTCCGCTGCTAGGACCGCTGAAAATTAATAACGGGAAACCTCACTAGAAGGGAGTCGGGAGAACGCAGCTGGGGGAGCTCTCACGCACTACCGCCATGATCAGTGCAGACCCGACAGGACGACACACTTGAACTTGGGGACTGGGAAACTACCTCCTCTACTAGCCCAGAGGGGAAAAGGCAGGCTTTCGGGACCACCCCACCCACAGCTCAGCCAATGGGAAGCCACTATACTTTCAATTCCCAGTTTACTCTCAGGGACTTGTAGATTTTAACAGCCTTCCCAATTTAGCCCCTCCCCCTTTAAAAAAGCCTACCTCTCTCGTGTCCTCCAGACTGGCCTACTGTTGAGCCTCAGCTTGCTTGTTCCAGACTGTGGTGCTCTTTCGTTCTCAGAGAAACTCAGTTTTGCCCGTCAAATAACTGGCAGATTAGACTTCAAAGGACCAAAGCCCCCAGGCATTCCGGGACCCCTCCCTTTCTCCTGTCTCCTGCAACACCCCAAATTTGCCTTGGCCCTTCTCGAACCCGGGGCCAAAATTCAACCGCTTC
This sequence comes from Herpailurus yagouaroundi, assembly GCF_014898765.1. NCBI lineage: Eukaryota > Metazoa > Chordata > Mammalia > Carnivora > Felidae > Herpailurus > Herpailurus yagouaroundi. Next base: position 2,419 of record NW_024412547.1, read on the forward strand.
TCTGACATCCACGGTGACCGTTTGGCCCGTCAACGATGACATACGGTGGCGCAGGCACCCCCTCCTGCGCTCCCTGCCCCCTCTGCCCCCCACCCCTGCAATCTGTCCTCTCCGCACCCAGACTGGGCCTATGTATTTACACCTGGGTTACACCGCCTGGCACACCGCCAGCACGGATGGACTGGTCAGGCAGCCAGGTGACAGGCCTCACGGGCGCCGCTGCACCTTGCGTTCACTGAACCAACCGAGACCTGCCGTGCCCCGCTGGTGGCGCAGGCCCCCTGCAGCCGTGCACCAGCCGGCCCCTCCCCTGCAGCCCGTTCGTTCCCGCACCCCGTCACGCCGGCGCTCAGACGCGGGGACCCCGCCCGCGAGCGCCTCCCGGGCCCGGACACCGGGACCTGGGCCGCAGGGACGCGAGCAGGCGCCCCGCGCTCGGGCCTGGAGGATCAGGGGCGGGGCGGGTGGGCCTGGAGGGTCTGGGGCGGGGCGGGTGGGCCTGGGGGGTCTGGGGCGGGGCGGGTGGGCCTGGGGGG
>NW_024412547.1:2964-19718 GCF_014898765.1 Herpailurus yagouaroundi
GCGGGTGGGCCTGGGGGGTCTGGGGCGGGGCGGGTGGGCCTGGGGGGCGCGTTTACCTCAGCCGGGTTCCTAGTCGAGGCCGCCGCCATGGGACTCTGTAGGTCCAGCGAGCGCGGAGCTGCCCGGACGGCGTCGGGCACTCAAGGGTCCCAGTCTGTGCGAAAGGACAGCGCCTTCCTTCGCTAGGTGTCACTTTGTCACCAAGATCCAAAGGTGGGCTCTCCAACCTCTGAGGGTAAACAAACCTGAGGCCAAAATCGTTCGCCATGAAGAGGCCGGAAATCCCACCCCCACGCGCCACGCATGCCCACAAATGCCTCGTCCTGCTCCGTCATTGGCTGCTGCCTGCGTCCTGTATCCCCACGCTTTTCCGGGTACCATAGATCTCAGAGTTACAGCGGCCACCGAAGGGGGTTCGGCCCCAGGGACTTCCAGAGTTCGGCCAACTGTCCCCGAGAGTTGCTGCAAAGTGCTGCTCCTACCAGAGGGAGCGGCTTTGTTGGTTTTTAAAGTCCAAAGCCTAAAACTAGTAGCTTAGTTGCTCCCACTTCCTCTTCCTGAGGTAAATGACACATCATTCAAATGTGTCCAGCACTTAAGAAATCAAAGGAGGCCGTGCACTGCTGGAAAGATGTTGCTCTTCAAATGCTTGCAGCCTGTAGCGTTAGAGTCAGTTTTGCAATTGGTCGGGAACAATACAAAAGTCCCCGTTATCATAAAAATTCAGCCCAGTGTATTTTGAAGGTCTTCAGGATCAGTGACTCATTTGTGCATTGGGCAGCATCACATCTAGCAAGTTAAGGGAAGCAACAAAGAGCTAGAGAAAGGGTAAGGTTTTTAAAGGTAGAACAAGAAGTTCATAAACAGAAAAAGGATTATGTCAGGCGAGGTCACTTTGTTATGGGACAAAAAGGTCTTATTAGCGGAATACCTCATCTTTGGGCGACGCAGAGGACCTATTCGTGTGGCCGATTACCCTTTTGGTGCTGACCACAAAATTCCTCACTGACCAGTGGAAACTATATTTCTGGGTAGTGCTGAAGTTGTATGAGCTTAGGTATTGTGCCCTGCTTTGGTGACATGACCCAGCAGAAGTGACTCCATTTGGGGCATGTGGTTCCCTTTGTCACACCCTATACAAGTCCGTGACAGGGATGGTAGGCCACCCTGAATTAGGTAAACTGACAACGTCAGCCTCTGGTTCCACACAAAACTTCATATGCCCATATCGTGATTGTTGTCCCATCTTTTTTGTTTTTTTTTTTTTAATTTAATTTAATATTTACGTTTGAGAGAGAGCCAGAGTGTGAATGGAGAAGGGGCAGAGAGATGGAGACACAGAATCCGAAGCAGGCTCCAGGCTCTGAGCTGTCAGCACAGAGCCTGAGTGGGGCTCGAACCCAGGAACCGCGAGATCATGCCCTGAGCCAAAGTTGGACCCCCAACCGACTGAGCCACACAGGCGCCCCGTGTCTGCCCATCTTTTGAGGAACATTTTTATCCATATATTACTTACTCCACATTCCCAGATATACTCGGTTCCTGTCAGGAGATTGACTTCGATCCCAAACAGAAAGCAACTTAACGGATGCTATATTTGGTACCAAACATGTTGCCATTTCATTGGAGCGTGTGTGCAAGGGGAGAATCTGAAGCCTGAAGTAAAGGATTATCTGAACCCAATGACCTCATCTCCTTGCTGGGAAGTGATTCTCATTTCTTCAGGCACTGGCAGTAGGAATTGAAAGTATCCTAGAAAATCAGATGTGAAATGCCCATTTCAGAAAGCAGTTCACAACGTTTATCTAGTGGTTTAAGACAGTGCCAGAAATACCTATGGGCAAACCAACATTCCACCTCCCTACACATCAGTAAAGAGTAAAAAACAGTTACAAACTAACAGAACTTTTAGAAGCAGGCTGTAAGTCTGAGAAAAGATAGAACCAAATGGAGCATGTGACTGTGCTAAACCAATACTTGGTTTTTGTGAGGGTTTTATCTCAAGAATGTGACGTTTTCATTCCTACAAGCATTGAACAATACTACTGTCCAGCTTAAAAATAAATAGCCAGTTACTTTACTAGCAAACTGAATTTATTCAGGAATGACAAAGGAATTTCAACTGAGGATAACCACACCATGGCAATCCACAGGCAAGGTTCAAGAGACAGAGGGAAAGTCAGCATTTAAAAAAAAATAAAAGTCCAGAGCTACTTTCACAAATGCTTATTTATTTTTTAGAGAGGGAGAGCAAGTGGGAGAGGGGCGGGCACATTGGATCCAGAGCAGGCTCCAGGAGACACCAGGTAGCTCAATGTGGGGCTTGAACTCATGAACCATAAAAAAATGGCCTGAGCTGAAGTTGGAAACTCAACCAAGTGAGCCACTTAGGCACCACAAAAGTCTGGGTTTATTAGGTTTAAGGTGGAGATTGGGGAGAGTTGCTTTCAACAAAAGTTCACTGAAGAACAAAAGTTTGAGGTTGTGGCGGGTTTTCACTGGCTGCATGCCATGGTCAGTGTTTCCTTAGTGGGGCAAGGAGAGATCATCCTTCTTTTTGTGAAAGGCAGGAGATTAATTTCCTACTGGGAATGTGTCCTCCCTTGTCAAGACAAAAGTTATCTCCCCTCCTCCTGCTCTTTATGCATGTCATGTCTGTGTGAGAGGTCTCCCTCCAGGGCCTCCTGAATCCATTCTAGTAAGATTTCATTTACTAATTTTCACACTAATTTGGAGACTTAAAGAGGACATTTAGGGTACCCAGAATAGTTAAAATGAGAGGTAAATTCAAATGTCATGTTTATTCACTGTTCTAAAAAATGTGCATTGAGCACATAATGTGTTTGCAAGAACTTTTGGTAGATGCATGGGAAAATTCAGTTACAAGAGAAGCAGTCCCGTCTTCATGTGCCTTTTATCACGTTCAAGAAAAACACAGGAAACATGAAGCAGGAATACTAAGTTCTATTGTACGTTAGAATGTGGCAGGTGTGATGGAAACAACAAGAGGTGATTTTGTGAGAAAAGGACATTGGAGGGGTGCCTGGGTGCCTCAATGGGTTAAGTGTCCTACTTCGGCACAGGTCATAATCTCACAGTTCATGAGTTCGAGCCCTGTATCGGGCTCTGTGCTGACAACTCAGAGACGGGAGCTTGCTTCAGATTCTGTGTCTCCCTCTCTCTGCCCCTCTCATTCTCACACTCTGTCTCTCCTGAAATAAATAAATAATTTTTAAAATTAAAATAAAAAAAGAGGAGGGCATTTTATGTAATATTACACAGGGCTGTGTGGCAGCCCTCATTATTACGTGCACCATGAGTAAATGTGAGTCCTGTGGGTTATTACTTTTATTAGTTTTGTTTAAATAAAGTGAGGTACATTAAAATTTAGAAGTGCCTGTTTGAGCAAACACCAAATCCAATCAGGCAGCCCCAAACCCAACTAGGGGAAAGGCTTTTGTAGACCAAAATGAGAAGAAAAGGAAACACGTTACATGACTGGCTATAGCTTCAGAAACTATCTTATATGGGAAAGCCTAGTTGCCTGTTAGAGACAGGGTACCCTTGGGTTTTGAATTCTGACCCTTGAGGCATTTACAAGAATTTGCTTGAAGTGAGGTGTAGGTGGCTAAAGCACTGGAGCCACCTGAGTCTAATGGCCTTCTTGTGGATGTACAGTTTCCAGCAAAAGAAACACGTTGGTAGGTGGCTTCAGTGTGTGGACTCCTTGGCATCGGAGCCCCTGGAACTCCATTCATTTAAGCCTTTAGATTGCTTGGCTCACTGCAGAGAAACACCTCCTGAGTTTCTTTGGACTAGGGGAGGGGAGGAGCTAAGATACTGGCAGAGTAGGGGGATCCTAGGCTCATTTCTTCCCTTAAACACGACTAAATAACTATCCAATCACTCTGAATACCCATCAAATCAACCTGGGTTCAACAGAACAAACTGCACAACTAGAGGGAGAGAAGATGTCACATCAAGGGAAGCAGGAAGTGCAGAGATGGGGTTTGGGCAAGAAACAGATTGGGGGGCTGCAGAGGGCTGGGATCCCTGAGAGATGAGAGACAGAGAGAGACAGAGAGAGAGAGAGAGACAGAGAGAGACAGAGAGAGGGAGGGAAGGAAGGAGGGAGGGAGGAGAGCACAGGGGATTGCACTAGGAAAACACTTCCCCAAAGCCATTCGCTGGAGAAATGAGAGGGCCTGACACCTGGCAGCTTTTGCAACCAACAGGGCTCAGAGACTAGATTTTAAATGTTGGTGGGTTTCACTGGGATGCAGCCCTGAGCGTCTGCCCTACTCCTCTAGAGAAGGCAGGCAAGCAACCTGGAGTCAGAAGGCACGATCTGAAGAACACCTAGGGACCACAGGGCACACACTGTTCACTCTTCTTGGAGTGCATCTGTGAGAAGTGGGTTAGCAGAGATGCCTCCCTGGGAACAAAAGAACCAGCTGCACCATTTCCCTCCCATGCCCCTTGGCATAGATGCAGAAGAGCTGCTGAGGGTGGCTCAAGCTGACACTGGCTGCCTAGCCTGCTTGCCCAAGTCCCAAGGCCCGTGCTCTGGGGCAGCCGCCCCTCTCGGTCAAACACGCATCAGCCTCAGGATGGAGAGACCCTATCCCAGGTAATCAGCACAGGCCCCTGCCACAGCATGTCCCTAAATTTTTGAGTTGTAAACGTCAGCATACTGGGCTGGGATAGAGCCCAAAGCACTGCTCCTGGCAAGCAAACATCCCAGAGACAGACAGAGTGAAAACGGCTCTCTGTAAACTGCCTTGGATGCATGGGGGATTATTCAGCCTTCTGGGAGCGCTCCCCTGAGAGCAGTAAGCATGGAGACCCCTCTCCAGGATCAAAGGGGTTGGCTGGTGCCATTTTCCTCCACTGCCCCTCAGCAAAATCCAGCTCCAGTAAACAGCACAGGGCGAACACTGGTTTCCTAACCTGCATACACCAAGTCCCACCCACCTGCACTCTGCCAGCACTGCCCTTCTGGGCCACGTGGGCTTAAGTCCCACGGCTGTGGGCCCATTCGAAAGATGACCAGCAGAAACCCACCCACACACCACATCTCCTGACCAGAGAGTTCTGCAAGCATTCAGTTCTAGTGGAAGTAGCATCAGGTCTCATTTAACAAGCAGGCCTGGGGCGCCTGGGTGGCGCAGTCGGTAAAGCGTCCGACTTCAGCCAGGTCACGATCTTGCGGTCCGTGAGTTCGAGCCCCGCGTCGGGCTCTGGCCTGGTGGCTCAGAGCCTGGAGCCTGTTTCCCATTCTGTGTCTCCCTCTCTCTCTGCCCCTCGCCCGTTCATGCTCTGTCTCTCTCTGTCCCAAAAATAAATAAACGTTGGAAAAAATAGTAATAATTTAACAAGCAGGCCTGAGTCTCATTTAACAAGCAGGCCTGAAACACCTAGTTAAAATTTGCCACATTCAGGCCAAGGACCAAACAGTGCCCACTGTGGGCAAGGATAACGTCTGCAAGCAACTGGCCTGAAGGATAGAGCAGCAAATCACAGCAGTAGAGTACACACAGTACACACAACAGACACTCCCTGAAGCACCAGGCCATGGACACTATATGACTTCTCCTTGATAAAGCCATTACAGTCAGGAAAAGAAAATTTGATGGGCTTCTCTAATATACAGAAGAAGACAGAGACCTAAACAAAATGCCCACATGGAGGAATTCTTCCCTAAAGGAAGAACAAGATAAAATTACAGCCAGAGCGCCTCAGATGGTTGAGTATCCAATTCTTGATTTTTGGCTTAGTTCATGATCTCACCGATCATGAGATTGAGGCCCATATCGGGTTCTGTGATTAGGCAAGAAGCCTGCTTGGGATTTTCACTCTCCCTGTCTCTCCAGCCATCCCCTGTCTCACTCTCTCATTCTCTAAAAATAAATAAATACAATTCAAAACAACAACAACAACAACAACAACAACAACAACAACAACAAGAGTAAAATCACAGCCAGAGATCTAATTCACACAGATCTAATTAATATACTCATGGAGAACTTAAAGCAATAATCTGAGGATACTTGCTGGGCTTGAGAAAAGAAGGGAAGACATCTGGGAGGTCTTTACCAGAGAAACAAAACAGTTAAAAAACAATCAGGCAGGAATGAAAAGTGCAATGACTGATATTTGAAACGCACTGGATGTAATGACAAGGGTGGAAGAAGCAGAGGAACAAATAAGTCATATAGAGGATAGAATCAGGGAAAATAATGAAGCTGAACAAAAGAGAGGAAGAAGACAGAGGATCATGGGGATAGACTTAGGGAACTCGGTGATTCCATCAAACATAATAGCATTCGTATCATAGGAGTCCCAGAAGAATTGGAGAGGGAAAAGGGGATAGAAAGTTGATTTCAGGCCATTATAGCTGAAAACTTCCCTTATCTGAGAAAGTAAATAGACATCCAAATCCAGGAGGGAAAAAGAACTCCCAACAAAATCAACAAAAGCAAGGCCAGCACCATACATATTATAATTAAATTTGCAAAATATACCGCTAAATCAAAAATCCTAAAAGCACCAAGACAATAGAAGCCTCTAACTAACAAGGGAAGACCCATCAGAAGAGCTGCAGATCTCTCCATAGAAACTTGGCAGGCCAGAAGGGAGTGGCATGATATATTCAACGTGCAGAATGGGAAAAGTATGCAGCCGGGAATACTCTATGCAGCAAGAGTGTCGTTCAGAATGGAAGGAGAGATAAAGAGTTTCCCAAAAAACAAAAATGAAAGGAGCTCACGACCACTAAACCAGCCCTCCAAGAAATATTAAAGGGGACTCCTAGAGTGAGAAGGAAAGACCAAAAGTGATAGAGACTGGAAAGGAACAGAGAAAATCTCCATAAACAATGATAAAACAAGTCATAAAATGGAACTAAATTCATTGTCATCAATACTTACTCTTATTAGTTCAGGTCTTGATCTCTGCATTTGAGTTTGAGCTCTGCATTGGGCTCTGTGCTGGGTGTGTAGCTTACTTAAAAAAAAAAAATTACTCTGGGAGTGCCTGAGTGGCTCAGGTAGATGAGTGACCAACTCTTGATTTAGGCTCAGGTCATGATCTTATGGTTCATGAGTTCAAGCCCTGTATCAGGCTCTGCACTGATAGTGTGGACCCTGTCTCTGTCTCTGTCTCTGTCTCTGTCTCTCTCTCTCTCACTCTAACTCTCTCTCCCTCTTTCACTCTCTCTCTCACACTTCTTCTCTCTGTCTCTCTCTCTCCCCTTATCTTTCTGCTCCTCCTGCATTCTCTGTCTCTCACTATCTCTCCAAATAAATAGATAAACTTAAAAAAATTATTCTGAATGTAAATGGACTAAACTTTCCATCAAAAGACATATGGTGTTACAATCTCTAAAAAAACCAAGACTAATCCCCCCACCCAATAAACCAGCAAGAAAACAAGACCCTTCTGTATGCTGCCTCAAAAAGACTCGTTTAAGACCTAAGACACCTGCAGATTGAAAGTGAAGGGATTGAGAATCATCTATCATGCAAATGAACATCAGAAGAAAGCTGGAATAGCAAGACTCATATCAAACAAGATTTTATTTTATTTATTTATTTTTTTGACGTTTATTTATTTTTGAGTCAGAGAGAGACACAGCATGAACAGGGGAGGGTCAGAGAGCGAGGGACACACAGAATCCGAAACAGGCTCCAGGCTCTGAGCTGTCAGCACAGAGCCCGACGCGCGGGCCTCGAACTTACGGACCGTGAGATCATGACCTGAGCCGAAGTCGGACGCTTAACCGACTGAGCCACACAGGTGCCCCTCAAACAAAATTTTATACCAAAGACTATATAAAAAGAGTTGAAGAGGACACTATATCATAATAAAAAAAACAATCCAACAATAAGATCTAACAATTGTAAATACTTATGCCCTGAATATGAGAGTACCCAAATATATAAAACAATAAATAACAAACATAAAGGGATCTATCATGGTGGAGTAACAGAAGGGCCCTCCCTATACAGTCCTCATCTCTTGAACACAGCTAGATAAATATCAAATCATTCTGAACACCCAGGAAAACGATCTGAAGAGAGACATGACAAACTGCACGACTAAAGAAAGAGACAAGAGGCCACACCGTGAAAGTTAAGAGAGGTGGAGATATGACTTGGGGGAGGAAAGGGCCGCGTATGCTGCAGAACAGAGGGAGCCATGATCACAGAGAGATGACACACAAAGAGAAACGTAAAGGGAAAGGGGAAAGGGGAAAGTGAAGGGGAAGGGGAAGAGAAGCAAGAGGGGGAGGAGGAGGGAGAGGGAGAGAGAGAGAGAGAGCAGGAGAGAGGAAGAAAGCACACAGAACCCAGGGGATTGCACAAGGAGAACACTTTCTAAAGCCATTCACAGGGAAAACAAGAAGGGCTGATTATCGTGAATTTTTAGAATGAGTGCAGCTCAGAGATCCTCATTTTGGCTGGTGTGGATCCTGGTGGCTGTGTAGTGCTCATGTGGAAAGAGAGGGCAGGGCCCTGGAGCACACAGCATGATCTGAGGATCCCCTGGGGTGCACTGGGAGAGATGTTTCCCACTTCTTGGAGTGCATCTGGCAGAGGAGACATTGTCTCTCACTGGTCCAAACATTTGGCAGGTGCCATTGCGCACACCCACCTCTTAGCACAAGGGCAGGGACACCTGCTGAGGGCAGCCAACCTAGACACCGGTTTTTGCTGCACTTTACCCCAAACTCCAAGCTCCTGTGCACTGGTGCAACTGCCTTTCTAGGACAGACCTGCATCAGCACCAGCATGGCAAAACACAATCCCCCCCCACTCCAGAGGACCGGCGTGGGTCTGCACCACGACAGGCCCCTAAACTTTGGAGTTTTAAAACTCAGCCAGCCTGCCTGGGATATAACACAGGTGCACTGCACTGCCAGATGGGCAGACAGCCCAGACACAGATGCGGTGAAGGCAGGGATCTGTGGGACACCTGGGACACATGCAGGGAGATGATTCACTCATCTCTGAGGGCTTCCCAGACACCAGCCGGCATGAACTTCCCTCTCGGGAATGAGAAAGAGGGCTGGTGCCATTTTCATCGCCCAGCCATCAGTATGGACTGACTTCAGTGAGCAGCACAGCACAAACAGTGGAGTCCAGAACTGCTTACACCAAGCCCCACCAATTTGCACTCTGCCAGTGCCTCTTTACCAGGGCAAGCGTGCCTGAGAACCAGAGCAGCATGCCCTTCCCACTGAAGACCAGCACAAACACCCCGCGCATACAAGACTACGGACCACAGAGTGCTACAAAGCTTCAGTTAACTGGAAATAGCATCAGGGCTCTTTCATCAAGTAGATGAGAGCACAGCTAGTTAAAACTTACAACACTCTAGACAAGGTGCAAACACTCCCCAGTGGTGAAATGGAGAAACTTTGCTGAAGAGTGACCTGAGGGAAACAGCAGCAAAAACACAGCAGCAGACTGCACACAGCATACACACAGCATATACCTGGCACCTGAAGCACCAAGGCTCTGGTCAGTATTATGACCTGTTTTTAACAAAGCCGTTACTCTCAGAATCAGGGAAACATAGCAGGCTTTCCTAACACAGAGAAGAAGACAGAGACCTAGACAAAATACAAGAGGGAGGAATTCATCCCAAAAGAAAGAGCAAGAAAAGGTCACAGATAGGGATCTAATCAAAAGACGTATAGGTAATATGCCTGATATAGAACTTAAAGCAACAATCATAAGGATGCTACCTGGGCTTGAGAAACCGCAGAAGACAGCAGGGACTTCCTTAGCACAGAAATAAAAGAACGAAACACTAGTCGGCCTGAAATAAAGAATGCCAAAACCGAGAAGTGAAACTGATGGATTGTAATGACAACAAGGATGGAAGAAGCCATGGAATGAATAAGTGATATAGAAGATAAAATGATGGAAAATAATAAAGCTGAAAAGAAGACAGAAAGAAAAATACTGGATCATGAACGTAGAACTAGGGAACATAGCAACTCCACAAAATGTAGTAATACTCCTATCATAGGAGTCCCAGAGAAAGAAGAGAGAGGAAAAGGGGGCAGGCTTATGTGAGGAAATTATAGCTGAAAACTTCCCTAATTCAGGGAAAGAAACAAACGTCCAAATCCAAGAAGCAGAGAGAACTCCCATCAAAATCAACAAAAGCAGTGGACGTCAAGCTGCATTACAAACCTGTAATCATCAAGACAGTATGGCACTGGCGTAAGAACACACACTCAGATCAGTGGGACAGAACAGAGAACCCAGAAATGGACACAGAAATGTACGGCCAACTAATCTTTGGCAAAGCAGGAAAGCATATCCAATGGAATAAAGACAGTCCCTTCAGCAAGTGGTGCTGGGAAAACCGGACAATGACATGCAGAGAAACGATTCTGGACCACTTTCTTACACCATACACAAAAATAAACTCAAAATGGATGAAAGACCTAAACGTAAGACAGGAAGCCATCAAAATCCTTGAGGACAAAGCAGGCAAAAACCTCTTTGATCTTGGCCACAGCAACTTCTTACTCAACAAGTCTCCAGAGGCAAGGGAAACAGAAGCAAAAATGAACTATTGAGACCTCATCAAAATAAAAAGCTTCTGCACAGCGAAGGAAACAATCAGCAAAACTAAAAGGCAACCAGTGGAATGGCAGAAGATATTTGCAAACGACATATCAGATAAAGGGTTAGTATCCAAAATCTAAAAAGAACTTATCAAACTCAACACCCAAAAAACAAATAGTCCAGTAAAGAAATGGACAAAAGACATGAATAGATATTTCTCCAAAGAAGACACATGAAAAAATGCTCAACATCACTCATTATTGGGGAAATACAAACCAAAACCACAATGAGATACCACCTCACACCTGACAGAAGGGCTAACATTAACAAACTCAGGCACAGCAGATGTTGGCGAGGATGCTGAGAGGGAGGATGTCTTTTGCACTGCTGGTGGGAATGCAAACGGGTGCAGCCACTCTGGAAAACAGTATGGAAGTTCCTAAAAAATTTGAAAATAAAACTACCCTACGACCCAGCAATTGCAGTACTAGGTATTTATCCAAGGGATGCAGGTATGCTGTTTTGAAGGGGCACATGCACCCCAATGTTTATAGCAGCACTATCAACAATAGCCAAAGTATGGAAAGAGCCCAATGTCCATCAACATGTCGGGTGTGTATGTATACACACACACACACACACACACACACACACAAACACACACTGGAGTATTACTCAGCAATCAAAAAGAATGAAATCTTGCCATCTCGCAACTACATGGATGGAACTGGAGGGTATTATGCTAAGCGAAATTAGTCAGATAAAGACAAATATCATATGACGGCACTCCTATGAGGACTTTAAGACACAGAACAGATGAACACAAGGGAAGGGAATCAAAAATAATATAAAAACAGGGAGGGGGACAAATCATACGAGACTCTTAGATATGGAGAACAAACAGAGGGTTACTGGAGGGGTTGTGGGATGGGGAGTGGTCTACATGGGTAGGGACGTTAAGGAATCTACCCCTGAAATCACTGTTGCACTATATGCTAACTAACTTGGATGTAACTTTAGAAAAAGAAAAGAAAAAAAAAATCAACAAAAGTAGGCCAACACCAGGACATATCATAGTAAAATTTGGAAAATATAGAGATACGGAAAAAATCCTAAAAGGGAAAAGGGAAAAGAAATCCATAACCTACAAGGCAAGACAAATAAGGTTAGATCTTTCCACAAAGACCTGGCAGACCTGAAGGGAGTGGCATGAATCACTGTGCTGAACGGGAAAAATCTGCAGCCAAGAATACTCTATCCAGCAAGACTGTCATTCAGAAGAGAAGGAAACATAAAGAGCTTCCCAGACAAACAAAAATTACGGAGTTTGTGACCACCAGATGAGATCTGCAAAAAATATTAAAGAGAACTCTTTGAGTGGGAAAGAAAGACTGAAAGTGACAAAGATTAAACAGGAACAGAAAAAAAGCTTCAGAAACAATGACTTAACAAGTGATACAGGGGCGCCTAGCTGGCTCAGTTGGTTAAGCGTCCGACTTTGACTTAGGTCACGATCTCATGGTTCATGGGTTTGAACCCCGTGTCGGGCTCTGTGCTCCAGCTCAGAGCCTGGAGCCTGCAACGGATTCTGTCTCCCTCTCTCTCTCCCCCTCCCCTGCTTGTTCTCTCTCTCTCTCTCTAAAAGAAATAAACATTAAAAAAAAATTTAAAACAACAAGTGATACAATGGCACTAAATTCATAACTGTCAATAATCACTCTAATGTAAATGGACTAAATATTCCAATCAAAAGACTTAGGGTGTCAGAATGGATGAAGAAAACAAGATCCATCTACATCCTGTCTACAAGAGACTCACTTTATATTTTTTTATTTTTAAAAAATTTTAGATCCTTATTTTTCAGAGAGAGACAGAGAGGGAGAGCTTGTGGGAGGGACAGACAGAGAGGGAGACACAAAATCCGAAGCAGGCTCCAGGATCTGAGGTGTCAGCACACAGTCCAACACAGGGCTCGAACCCACAAACTGCAAGTTCGTGACCTGAGCTGAAATTGGTCGCCTAACCAACTGAGCCGCCCAGGCCCCTCAGGAGACTCACTTTAGACCTAAAACACCTGCAGATTGAAAGTGAGGGGATGGAGAAACATTTATCTTCTTAATAGATGTTAAGGGAAAGCCAGAGTAGCCATGCTTATATCAGACAGACTAGCTTAAAACCAACGACTGTAACAAGAGTTAAGAATGGCACTATATCATAATAAAGGGGTCTATTCGCCAAGAACTAACAACTGTAAATATTTATGCCCCCATCATGGCGTTCCCAAAGATATAAATCAATTAATAACAAACATAATGAAACTCATTGATAATAATACAATAAAAGTAGATGGCTTTAACACCCCATTGACAGCAATCCACAGATCATCCAAGCAGAAAATCAACAAGGAAACGATGGCTTTGAATGACACACTGGACCAGATGCAAGTAACAGATATAGTCACAACATTTCACCCTAAAGAAGCAGATACATGTGCTTATCAAGGGCGCATGGGACATTCTCTACAATATTATTACACAGTGGGTCACAATTCAGGCTTCAACAAGTACAAAAAGATTGAGATTACGTGATGCATGTTTCCCACCATGACACTATGAAACTTCAGGTCAGCCACAAGAAACAATTTGGAAACACCACAAATACGTGGAGACTAAAGTGCATCCTACTAAAGTAGGAATGAGTCAACCAGGAAATGAAAGATAAAAAATTCATGGAAACAAATAAAAATGAAAATGAAAATGAAAATATGATGGTACAAAACCTTTGGGATGCGGGGTGCCTGGGTAGCTCAGTCGCTTAGGCGTCTGACTTGGGCTCAGTCATCATCTCATGGCTTGTGAGTTCGAGCCCTGCGTCAGGATCTGTGCTGACAGCTCAGAGCTTGAAGCCTGCTTTGGATTCTGTGTCACCTTCTCTCTCTGCCCTTCCCATACCCCCCTCTCAAAAATAAATAAACATTAAGAAAAAAAGTTTTTTAAACTTTGGGATGCAGCAAAAGTGGTCCTAAGAGATAAGTATATGGCAATACAGGCCCACCTCAAAAAGAAGAAAGGCAAACCTAACCTTAGACCTAAAGCAGCTAGAAAAACAAGAACAAACGAAGCCTAAAGCCAGCAGTAGGGAAATAATAAAGATTAGACCCGAAATAAGTGACATAGAGACAAACAAGCAAACAAAAACAAAAATGAAAACAAAAATAGAAGAACAGATCAATGAAACCAGAAGCTTCTTCTTTGAAAGACACAATAAAAGGGATAAACACCTAGTGAGACTTATGAAAAAGAAAAGAGAAAGCACTCAAATAAATTAAATCAGAAATGGGAGAGGAGAGATCACAACCGACAGCCCAGAAATACAAATATAACAGAATATTATGAAAAAGAATATACCATCACACCAGGTAATCTTGAAGAAATGAAAAAAAGCCTAGAAACATATGAACTACCAAAACTGAAACAGGAAAAAATAGAAAATTTGAACAGACTGATAACCAGCAAAGAAATTGCACCAGTAGTCAAAAATCTCCCAATAATAAATCTCTAGGGCCACATGGCTTCCCAAATTTTAAAGAAGAGTTAATACCTATTCTTTTCAAACTAGTCCAAAAAATGGAAATGGAAGGAAAACTTCCAAACCAATTCTATGACACCAGAATTACCTTGATCTGAGAACCAGACAAAGACCACACTAGAAAAAAATAATTACAGGCAATATCCCCGATTAACACGGATGAGAAATTTCTCAACAAAACAGTAGCAAATCAAATCAAACAGCATGTTAAAAGAATCATTCACCATGAACAGAGGATTTATTCCATGGTTGCAAAGGTGATTCAATATTCACAAATCAATCGATGTGATACACCACATTAACAACAACAACAACAACAACAACAACAACAACAACAAAGGATAAGAACAATAGGATCCTCTCAATAGATGCAGAAAAAACACTCGACAAAGTACAGCATCCATGCTTGAGAAAAACCCTCTAAAGTATGAATAGAGGGAACATATCTCAACATCAAAAGGCCAAATATAAAAGAGCCAAGGCTAATATAATCTTCAATGGGGAAAAAATGAGCTCTTCCTCTACAGTCAAGAACAAGACAGGGATGGCCACTCCCACCATTGTTATTTAACATTGTACCAGAAGTCCTTGCTTCAGTAATCAGACAACAAAAAGAAATAAAAGGCACCCAAATTGGCAAGGAAGAAGTCAAATTTATACTATTTGCAGATGACATGATGCTCCATGTGGAAAACCTGAATGAGTCCACCAAAGAATTGCTAGAACTGATACCTGAATTCAGTAATGTTCCAGGATACAAAAGCAATGTACAGAACTCTGTTCCATTTCTATATGCCAATAAAAAAACAGCTGAAAGAGAAATCAAGGAGTCGATCTCTTTTACAATTGCCAACAAAAACCATAAGATACCTAGGAGTAAACCTAAACAAAGAGGTAAAAAAATCTGTACTCTGAAAACTATAGAGCACTTATGAAAGAAATTGAAGGTGACACAAACAAATGGAAGCACATTATGTGTTCATGGGTTGGAAGAACAAATATTGTTAGAATGTCTCTATTACCCAAGGCAATTTACACATTTAACGCGATCCCTATCAAAATACGACCAGCAGTTTTCACAGAGCTAGAACAAACAATGCAAAAATTTGTATGAAAACACAAAAGACCCCAAATGTCCAAAGCAATCCTAAAAAAGAAAATCAAAGCTGGGGGCATCACAATTCCAGAATTCAAGTTATATTACAAAGCTGTAGTGATCAACACAGTATGGTACTTGCACAAAAACAAGAAACATAGATCAATGCAACAGAGTAAAAAACCCGGAAACGAACCCACACCTATATGGTCAAATAATGCCCGACAAAACAGGAAAGAATATCTAATAGAAAAAAGACAGTCTCTTCAACAAATGGTGCTGGGAAAACTGGATAGCAACATGCAAAAGAATCAAACTGGACCACTTTCTCACACCATACACACAAAGTAAATTCAAAATGGATGAAAGAAGGGTGCCTGGATGACTCAGTCGGTTAAGCGTCCAACTCTTGATTTGGGCTCAGATCACGATCTCACGGTTTGTGAGTTCAAGCCCCACGTCCGGCTCTGTAATGCCAGCATGGAGCCCACTTGGGATTGTCTCTCTCCCTCCCTGTCATCCCCTCCCCTTCTCGTGCAGGCATGCACATGCATACTCTCCTTCTCTAAGTAAATAAAAATAAAAATTTTTTTTTTAGTGGATGAAAGCCCTAAATGTGAGAGAAGAAACCATGAAAGCCTAGAAAGCACAGGCAGGAACCTCTTTGAAATTGGCCTTAACGAGTTCTTACTAGATACGTCTCCTGAGGCAAGGGAAAAAAAACCTAAAGTAAACTATTGGAATAGTTTATTGGCAAAGAAAACAACGAACAAAACTCAAAAGCAACCTACAGAACGGGAGAAGATATTTTCAAATGACATATGTGAGAAAGGGTTAATATCCACAATTTATAAACAACTTATAACATTCAACACCCAAAAAACAAATAACTGACTTAAGAAATGGGCAGAAGACACGAACAGACATGTTTCCAAAGAAGATATACACATGGCTAACACACACATGAAAAGATACTCAACATCACTCATCATCAGGGAAATGCAAATCAAAACTACAATGAGATACCATGTCACACAACTCACAATGGCTACAGTTAACATCACAGGAAACAACAGATACTGGTGAGGATGCAGAAAGAGGGTAACCCTCTTATGTTGGTGGGAATGGAAACTGCTGCAGCCACTCCGGAAAACAGTATGGAGGTTCCTCAAAAAGTGAAAAATGCTACTACCAGTAATTGCACTACTAGGTACTGACCCAAAGGATGCAAAAATATTGATGCAAAGGAATACACGCACCCCCGATGTTCATAGCAGCACTATCAACAATAGCAAAATTAGGGAAAGAGCCCAGATTTCCATCGACTGATGAATGGATAAAGATGTGGTAGGTGTATGAGTGTATATATGCATGTGTGTGTGTGTGTATGTGTGTATATACATATATATGTATATATGTATGTGTGTATACATATACATATACATATACATATACATATACATATACATATACATATACATATA
>NW_024412547.1:19728-23786 GCF_014898765.1 Herpailurus yagouaroundi
ATATACATATACATATACATATACATATACATATACATATACATATATATAATGGGATACTACTCAGCCACCAAAAAGAATGCAATCTTGCCTTTGCAACGACATGGATGGAGCCAGAGAGTATGATACTAAGTGCAATGAGTCCGTCAGGGAAACACAAATCCCATAGGACTTCACTCATATGTGAAACTTAAGAAACAACACAAATGAACATGGGGTGGGGGGGGCGGTGAGGAGAGAGGCAAGCAAGAAATAGACTCTTGTTAGGTGCTTTTTGCTTTTTTTTTTTTTTAGGGGGGAGGAGGAGCAGAGAGAGAGGGCGACAGAATCCCAGGCAGGCTCTGTGTATCAGTGAAGCGTCTGATCCGGGGATCGACCCACGAACTGTGAGATCACAACATGAGCTGAAATCAAGTTCTGGATGCTTAACCAACTAAGCCACCCAGGCTCCCCAAGAAACAGATTCTTAACTATAGAGAACAAATGCAGGGTTACTTGAGGATAGGTGGGTGGGTGGGGGATGTGTTAACAGGTGATGGCTTTCAAGGGGTGCACTTGTCGTGATGAGCACCAGTTGTTGTAAGTAATGAATCACTAAATTCTACACCTGAAACTAATACTGCACTGTATTTTAACTAGCTGGAATTTAAATAAATACTTGGAGGAAAAAAGTATTCTGCTGTCCTCTGAGTCTACAGAGCTACAGTCTGCAGGTACTGCAGCCTGGAGGGAGGGAGCCTGGCCCTCCCTAAATGCTTGTTCTCACAGTTTCATCTCTGCACTGACCTTCTCCATTAGCATCACCTACCAACTCACTAGAAATGCTCATTCTCAGCCTATACCCTAGACTGACTGACTCAGACACTTTCCAGGTGATTCCAAGAAGCAGTGCTTTTGTTTTGTTTTATTTTGTTTTGAGGTATTTATTATTGAGAAAGAGAGTGTGAGTGGGGGAGAAGCAGAAGGTCCAAAGTGGGCTCTGCGCTGAGAGCGGAGAGCCCAATGCAGGCCTCAAACTCACAAACGAGGAGATCATGACTTGAGCCTAAGTCAGATGCTCAACCAACTGAGCCATGCAGGCGCCACTAAAGAGCGGTGTTTTAAGAGGTCTCCGGGTGAAATAGACCCAGAGTTAAGTATTCCCTCCACTTACTTGTTACTGAAGACAGTAAACCCAATATGCTTGTGTTTAACACGAATCTTCTCTAAGGCTGCAGGATTTGAGAACCAAGCCTGCAAAATTATCAGCACACAAATGTTTCCTTCACTAAAAAGTAAGGTCTACAATAGCTGATTTTTGTTTATTGTTTATTAATAACAATATTGTCTATTAATATTAATATTGTCTATTGTTTATTAATGGATTACTACTCCTTTATGAACATACAAAGTGAAAAGCCTTCAATCACTCTCCCTCCTACAGAAAAACGGTATTTGCATACCGTACTGGTATCCAACTGCTTTGGCACTTGGATGCACATCTGTGTATCTATGTTCAAATACATTCCTACATTACCAAAACTCAAGTTCTGCTGCCCATTGCTCGAAAACCCAATACTCATGAGACAAGTGTTCAATGGAAAGGAACATGAGCTCATTCATGCAACTGGCCACCCGGGGAGAAGGCGGACTTTTGTACACAGGCCAACTCCCAGGTCTCTGCCTCCCCCAAGGGTTTTTAAAGCAGTTTAGGGCAGTTAACCAGAAAAGGGAGCACAGCGGTCTGGAGCATCTCTTGACTACATGCAGACTCTTCTGGTGCTAGCTATGGATGTTATCACAGTGCTCAAAGGTTTTCCAACAGGTTCTGGTTCCCCAGTGCCTAGGGGTTGTGCAAGAGGGTCTGCTTTGTGTTGTGGCATGCAGAACTGCTCTGCTCTTCTAGGAGAGAATGCCTGATCTACAGAGAAACATCCGCAGAGAAATCATGGGGACGAAGGATGCTTGGCAAACCTTCAAGATGACTGGACTGGCCATAGGGTTTGAGGTGGCTGCACCCCTACGTACTATTTTTGTTAGTACTGAAAGAGGACCTCAGTTGCCTCTATTTTGACTTCAAACTTTCTCGTTGGGTTCCTTCCAACTTGTCTCTTGGCTAAGGAAGACCTTGATGGCAAACATTCCCAGATGAGAACCAAAACGACCCCTTCAAGCAATAAAGAGTGCCCTGAACAGCAAGACCCCATTCATGAGTGACTCCATGACAATGATCTACTTGACTCACTGCCTCCCTGCATGTACACACCCACCTTTGCTGACATTTTTCTTATATAAACCTAGAAGTGTTTTCACCACTTTGGAATCAGTCTTTGAGAGTTTAGTCCACTGTGTTCCCTATGTTAGCCTCCCTGAAAGAGATTCACCCCCAACTCGTTCCTCTGCCTTGGGATTTTGTCACCGCTGAGCAGCCAAACCTAGTCCACTTGGGACCCCCAGGATGGGTGCTCTTACATCCCTGTACCCCACAGTACAACAAACTCATAATTTGTTGACCAACCTGTGCCTGAAGTTTTTTCCTTTACATAATCTTGGACAACCTAATCCAACGAGTTTAGCCCAGATGTCACACCCTGTCACCCCGAGGAGCTGCCAGAGTGGTCACGATTGTGCACGTGGAAAGGAATCAAGAACTCACCTGTGGACTGGGCTGTGTCCCTCAGGCGCCTCCCGGGTCAAGAATGGCCAGCGCTCCGGGCAATGCATTGCATTAAGGATCGACAGTGGGACCTTGAGCTCCACAGGACATACGGGGACTCAACCCAGCAGGTCCTTCCAAAGTCACCTCCGGGGGGTGCCATTTTCCTCCCCTGTCCCTGTGCCACTCCTGACCTGCGACCCAGAACCTTTTCCTCCCGGCAGGCCCCTTCCTGGCTGATGCTCTGAGATGACACCACCGTCTCGTGTGGGTCCGAGGAAAAAAGGTCTCAGCGGGTTCCTACACTAAGGCCGCTGACCTCTCCTTCTGGGAGTGTCGCCCTCCTCTGCCTGCCCCACTGGCTCCCAGTCCTCCCTGGAGAGGGGGAAGCCAGAAATGGCCGCAGTGCCCCGGCCAGCAATCTTCCCCTGAGGGGGAGGGCTGGTAAGACAACCTAGATTCAGGGTGAGATGCACCAAAGGCATTCATCTTTGGGGAATGCACTCAACTATTACAGAAAGAAAGAGTTACATCACATGGAGGTGATCACTAGAGGGTGAGAAATCCTTCCAAGGTACTGGGCGGGATCCGAGGAAGCAATCTGAACCCAGCGGGTTTGCCCGACAACCTGGTCACCACTAAGGTGAGGCCAGCCATATTTTCACTCACCCATCAGGGTGTTTAGGGAGGTCCCTCCCCTCTGGCCAATCAGGATTAACATCTTCTCCTGAGGCTTGTGCAGACCTGCAGCTGGCTCACAGCACCCCCACCTCCACCCCCACCCGAGCTCCTGTCCGCCTGGGATCGTAAAGTCTCCTGCACACGCCAAAGTTTAGTCTTCCACCAAACACCCAAGTGGAATTTTTCAGCGCCTTCTCCCAGCATATCCCGCTCTCATGATGGGAGAATTTACACTTGGGAAATTGGCAAGCACTACAAAGCAGGGCTGTAGTTTTGTATTTCTGAATGCCTGGATGTAAGAAAGTGAAGACATAATGGTAAGAATGCACACTAAACTTACACATGTATGGTGTTCTGGGCCGTCACGTGTGCACGACACAAAAGCAGCTGAGTGAAAATAGTGAAGAAATAGCCTAACACTGTTACTATGACTCCATACAGCAAAATGTCACACCATTTAAGAATGAGGAAAATTCGAATACAAACCATTGTTGTACGTGTTTCTTATTTGTAAATGAAAATGGAAATAGCCATAACTCATCAGAAAGATAATGGGCAAAGGATATGAACAAAAATTGTACCAAAGGAGATAGACAGGTGGTAAATAAACACACGAAAAAATACTCAAAATCCACAGCCCTAGGAAATGCAAAGGCAACAGCACTACACACTTATGAAATGGGCTGACATTACAGACTGGCACTATCAAGTAGTGGCAGGGACTGGAGGCACTGGAACTCTC
>NW_024412547.1:23796-27934 GCF_014898765.1 Herpailurus yagouaroundi
GAGATACACTCCACTAAGTGGCTGATGTCTCCTCTATTCCCTCATTACCCTATCTTCTAGATTACCAATTACAGTTCCCTTGCCCCTGTGGTGTAACACACGAATAGTGTGCGTCAGGCCACATGGCTCCTTTGAAGCATTTGGGGTAGATATTCCACTCAACAGTGCCTGGCAGTATGTGGTATCAGCTGTGGACAAGCAAAATATTCATGTCGTCTCCACAACCGCTGGAGATGGTTTCCTAACCACTGGAGATGGTTTCCTAACCACTGGAGATGCTCCCTCTTCAGGATGACCTCTGAGCACAGGAAAATTGCCGGCTTCCACCACAGAAGCCAGATATACAACACAGGGGGCTGTATTATCCAGAACTGCCATAACGGTGTCCGACACACGAGGTGATTAGACAACAGATATTTACTTCCACACAAATCTGGAGTCTAGAAATTGGACATAAGGTATCAGCAGGGTCAGTTTCTGCTGAGGCCTCTCTCCTTGGCTTAGAGATGGGGATTTCTTGGTCTTCAAACGGTCATCATTCTGTACCACTATTCTCAGCTCCTTTTTTTCTAAGGACACAAGTCATACTAAGAGTACTAAGACTCCATCCTAATAACCTCATTCTCATTAAACTTCAACTTCATTCTCATGAAACCTGCTATGTCTAACTACAGTCACATTCTGACATACTGGGGGTCACAACTTAAACATAGGAATTTGGGGTACACGATTCAGCCCACAACAAAGGTGTTGGGTCACAATGCAAATTCACATCCAAGCTGCACAGTATGTGTCGTAGTTATTTTTTTATTTACAATCATCCAAGACACAGTAAGTTTGGGATGCAATGAAATCTGTTCACTTCTTCATGCCGGCAGACGCCAATTCTGCTCTCAAACAACCCCTTTGAGTGAATACAACACATAAGGTTAAAGGTAACTAAACAAAAAAGGCATTTATTAATGCATAAACCAGAGCAAAACAGGGCACCAAATTCCTGTGCTGGTGACTTGGGTGCTGCACACATTGATCACAAACATCAGGAGACCAACAACGTCCTAAGAGACTCAGCCTCTCTGCAAGACACCACCCGAAACTCAGTTCAGGTAGGATGGTCAACACTGGGTCACATCCACGTCCAGACTTAGAAGGGAACAAGGAGTTCCAATTACCCACAATGTCCGTCGCCAATGACAAAGCGCAGAGGTCAGCATGCTTGAGCACGGTGGGTGGTGGCTGATACACATGATGGGAACCTGGCAAGTGGCAGGGGTGAAGTGACTTTTGCTACAGAAACTGGCAGTGATCTCAATTGAGCAATGACTCCAAACACAGCAAAAGCACAACGCAGCTTCTGTATTTTTCTGAAATAGCTTCAAATTATGGTAAGTCACTCCCCTCTGGACATTCAGGTGAACAAAGTTCAACTCAGGTAGGTGTCTGCCTCGCAAACGGTTCTCCTCCACTGTGATTACACGAAGCAAGGAAAGATCACCTTCTCTGCTACTCTGAAGTCTTTCTGCAGTGTGACCTCTGAGCGTGGAATGAAGACAGATCACTGGACTAAAGGAATGGTCATGTACCTCACCCATGAGGCCCTGCTCCAAGGTGAATTCGGATTTCAAAACTCTATCTTTGGTCAAAAGATTACCCATATTCTTCACATTTGTCTCAGCTCAGGCTGCTCTAACAAAGTATCACAAAGGAGGGGGCTTGTAAACAAACAAGAAGTTTCCCAGTTGTGGAGGCTGTATATCTGACCTACCATTCCGCATATGGCCTGGTTCTGTGACTGGTGCACCAGCATCCTGATTTGTAGATCATCTTCTCAAGGGTCCTCACATGACTGATAGGGGAAGGAAACTTGCTTTAGAGATATTATGATATTAACCCCACTCATGAGTGTTCCACACTCCTGACCATTCTCAACTGAAATACCTCCCAAAGATATCACCTGTTAATACTATCCCATCAGAATGGGTATTCAACATAGAAATTTTAGTGAACATGAGCATTCAGGTCATCATGTCACCAATAAAGACATTTTCTACCGTGTAGTTTCTCATGGTGAGTAAGTGTGGAGATTTAGCTGAAAGATTTTCCAGATTCAGAGCACTCCTAAGGCCTTTCTCCTGTGTGCACTCTTGCGGTGATAAATAAGAGCTGGATGACTGATAAAAGCCTTCCCACATTCACTGCACTCATAAGGCCTTTCTCCTGTGTGAATTCTCTGGTGTTTTATGAATGTCGATCTATACTTCAATGATTTCCCACATTCATTACACTTATAAGGCCGTTCAGCTGAGTGAACCTTTATGTGTGCATTGAGCGTAGTTTTTCGGGGAAAGGACTTGCCACATTCACTGCATTCATAAGGCTTTTCTTCAGTATGAACAATCTGGTGAGAACGGAGAAGAGAACGAGCAGTGAAAGCCTTCCCACATTCACTGCACTCGTAAGGCTTTTCTCCAGTGTGAATTCTCTGGTGTGACATGAAGGAAGAATTAGAAGTAAAAGATTTCCCACACTGACTACACTCATAAGGACTTCTTTCAAGGTGACAGTGACGATGAATCCGTAGGGCACGACTATGACTAAAAGACATTCCACATTCATTGCATAGGTAAGGCTTTTCTCCGGTGTGAATTCTCTGGTGTTGAATGAATGTCGACTTATAGTTCAGAGATTTCCCACATTCATTACATTTATAAGGCCTTTCACCTGAGTGAAGTTTTATGTGTACATTGAGGCTATTTCTTCGGAGAAAGGATTTGCCACATTCACTGCATTTATAAGGCCTTTCTCCAGTGTGAAGTCTCTGGTGACACTGGAGATCAGACCCAGAGAAAAAAGATTTGCCACATTCACTGCACTCGTAAGGCCTCTCTGTAGTGTGAACTCTCTGGTGATAACGGAGGGCAGAGGTGGCAGTAAATGATTTCCCACATTTACTGCACTCATAAGGCCTTTCTCCAGTGTGAACTCTCCGGTGTTCATGGAGGACAGAACTAGTGGTAAAAGATTTCCCACATTCACTGCACTCATAAGGCCTTTCTCCAGTGTGAACTCTCTGATGACACTGAAGGGCAGAACTAGTGGTAAAAGATTTGCCACATTCACTACACTCATAAGGCTTCTCTCCAGTGTGAACTCTCTGGTGATAGTGGAGGGCAGAACTAGCAGTAAAAGATTTGCCGCATTCACTGCATTCATAAGGCCTCTCTCCAGTGTGAACTCTCTGGTGATTATGGAGGACAAAACTAGTGGTAAAAGATTTCCCACATTCCCTACATTCATATGGCCTTTCCCCAGTGTGAATTCTCTGGTGAGAACGAAGGACAGAACTTGTACTAAATGATTTTCCACAATCACTGCATTCATAAGGTCTTTCTCCTGTGTGAACTCTCTGGTGTTTAATGAATGTCGCCTTACACTTAAAAGATTTCCCACATTCATTACACTTATAAGGCCTTTCACTTGAGTGAATCTTTATGTGTGCATTGAGGACGTTTCTTCGGAGAAAGGACTTGCCACATACATTGCACTGATAAGGCTTTTCTGTACTGTGACCTCTGTGATGATAATGGAGGTCAGAAGTAGAGAAAAAAGATTTGCCACATTCATGGCACTTATAAGGCCTTTCTCTAGTGTGAACCCTGCGATGATAACGGAGGCCAGTACTGGAGATATAAGACTTCCCACATTCCATGCACTGATAAGGTTTTTCCCCTCGGTGAGTTCTCTGATGATAACTGAGAATAGACATAGAGGTAAAACATTTTCCACAGTCACCACACTTATAAGGCCTTTTTCTAGGTTGAACCCTGTGACTAATTAAAACTGAACTATGGCTAAAAGATTTTGAACATCCACTGCAAACATAAACATTTTCTCCACTGTGCCCTCTCTGGGGATGAATAAGCACAGATTTGTGGCTTATGGATTTCCCACATTTGCTGCAGGTGTACTGCCTGGACCCAGTGTGAGCCCTTCCATTTTGACTAAGGACAGACCTTTGCCTAATGGATTTTCTACCTTTGCCAAACTCCTGATGTCCTTCTGCAGTATGGAATCTCTGGTGGATAGTCAATAAAGATTTGTACCTGAATGTTTTCCCACATTCACTGCACACAAAACA
>NW_024412548.1:0-10982 GCF_014898765.1 Herpailurus yagouaroundi
TTTCTTGTGGGTGTGATTTTCAGAGGGAAAGGCAGCATTGCAGAAGAGGGAGGGTTGCAGGAGGAATGTCCTTGAATAGGTGGGAGGGACTGGGGTTCAGTGACCAAGTGGAGGAGTTGGTTATCAGTTGAAAGTGGAGGGGAGGGAGGGTGTGTAATTAAGAAGAAAATGTGAAATAATTGCCTTGAAAGTTTGTGAGTGAGTAAACGGGAAAATTCTGTGTCCTTTTATCGACGAGCTTGAAGTTTGTGATTATAAATATTCCATAGGCATGTTTGAGTATTTTTATCCAATCACTTAGCTGCTTGTATTTAGACATGGAGTAGGTGGGAAGTTGGATTTAGGCAAAGCTGGATTTTTCCAGGGTGGTATGATGGAGAGAATGCGGAAAATGGGAGTTGAGTGTGCAAGGTAGTTATAACAATGGGTCTGGAAATCTAAGTGGGATATTGTTAAAATCGGGCAGAAGTGGTTGGAAGTCTGGGAAGAGGACAGATTATGGGGGTGGGGCAGAAGAGTGACTTGCAAAAACAGGAGGTGTTGAGCACAGTGTGGGATGCGTAAAATTTTTCAGTATTTCCTAAATGACCTCCTTCCAGCTTCAGAGAAGCTTTTCCATTTCCTGGATCCTGGGATCTTGTGAATCAGGCTAATTGCCTTTCTTATAGGGACTGCTCTCCCCACATGCATCTCTCAGCTGCCCTGGCCTTCTCCCCACGGATGACCATTATGCGGTTCTTGGTTCTTGGATATTCTGGAGAATTTATTACATCGAGTGACTGCTCTGTGCTCATGGAAGTTATAGATAGGGCCCTTGGGGCTTCTGGACAGTGGCTCTGAAGCTGACCCTGAAGATGCTGACATCCTTTCATGATGTGGGAGCCCAGAGTAGTACCTTCTGGAAAGTCTGACCTGGGAGGAGGGGTGGGCTGGGGAAATGGTTGCCTCTCTAGGTCTGGGATCCAGAAGGGGCTGAAAGCGGCTCCTGACATAGCACAAAGTGTGTTCTTCCTAAGTCAGTGAACTGTGCCTGTCCCTTTTCCTCAGCACACTACCGGCCCTGGGCACTCAGACCTTGGCCGGGGAGGTTGGGGCTAGTGTGGGTTAGTCAGTAGGTGCTGGATTAGGAGCATGGGAGGTGCACAGGGAGGTACATGGGTACTTGACCAGTCAGATACTGTCCTAGAAGACCCTAAACTGGAGCTTCTGGGTGGTGCAACATTACGGGTTATCCCTTTGCCAGAAAGATTGGCAATTAAACCCGTAAAATAGACTAACATTTTTACTGGACACACATGATCATAGACCGATTCAGAAAATTCTCCATTTTAAAATTACAAACTATTGCATAAGCAGACAAAAGTTAAAGACAGCACAACGACTTGTTTATTCTTTTCCTGAAGAGAAGCAGTCTTGTACTGGGGCCTAGTATGAGGAACAAATTTATTTAAATATTAAGGAAATTTAAGTCCACAAGTTGATAAGTGTTAAAACAATTGGCAGGATAAGTAAGAGAAGCAAAACTACTACTTGACCTCTAGTAAATGTCTCTACATCCTAAGCCCCAGGGACCCAAAGGGTTTGTGAATCTGTGTGTTTTCTCCTTTTTTTTCTACCTCTTTTGCCAAAGTTTACTGAATTCTTGGTGAAGAGAGAGGACTGTTGGATGTGTTTTCAGTGGAAGGGTAGTGCTTTCTCAGTGGTAGGAGGAAGAAGCCCTTAGGCAGTGGCTGGGAGTGGGGTGGTGGAGGGTCTGGAGTGGGGAGGGGATGTGGCTGGGGTGGGGGTGGTGGGAGAGTTGAGGTTAGGATGGGGAGAGGTGGAGTTGGGGAGGTAATGGGGGTGGAGTGTGACTGGGGTGGGGGCAGCAGGCTGGGGCTTTAGGACTTGTCCTGGAGGGAACTGTTAGAAGGCAGACTCAGTGAGGATGCAGAGGGTCCCAAGATGCGTGATGTGGGGGCAGGGAGGTCATCGTGCAGCAAACGCAGCCAGAGGTGTTGAGATTGGTAGCTAGCTACCTGCGTGGGCTTGTCTGGTCTACTCACAACCCACCCTCCCTGGGTGTTTGGGACAAGAGGTAAAGTCTCTGGTCCATGGCCCATGTTGATGGAAAGGCTGGGAGTGGCTCTCCTGGGTCCTGGGCCCCAGGCTGGCACAGTCACGGGGCAAGAGCTGCACAGCATGGTACCTTCCTCAGGGGTTCTCTGGGCCTGACCCAGCTTTAGGTGTTGGGAGGATCTGTCTGCACTAAAGGATCTTTGACCTTCCACTGCACTCCAGAGGTTCCCAAACTATGCGGGAGACCCAGACAGTTATAATAAGTAAAACTGTGGATGTGAAGGGAGGTGGTATGAACATCCCCTGTGGAAGCTCAGAGAGAAGCCAGCTGTTCTCCATCCCCACAGCTCTGACCACTATCAAATGGTCCTGTAGCCACACAAAGGATGTTTCCAGCCCAGAACTTTTCTTTTTTTAATAATGCTTATTTTTTGAGAGAGAGAGAGAGAGAGAGAGCATGAGCAGGGGATGGGCAGAGAGAGAGGGAGACACAGAATCAAAGCAGGCTCCAGGCTCTGAGCTGTCAGCACAGAGCCCGATGCAGGCTTTGAACTCACAAACTGCAAGATCATGACCTCAGTCAAAGTCAGATGCTCAACTGACTGAGCCACCCAGGTGCTCCAGACTTTTCTTGGGCTTAAGACCTACATGTTCAACTGTGTCTTCCACTCCCCACCAAGATGTCTAACAAAAAAGTCAACAGAAACACATCTAACCCCAAACTCTTGATTCCCTTCCCCGAAATGGAGCGCTCTGGGCTGGATGTGGGCAGAGGCACTGTGGATTCTGCCGTTCTGGGCACAGGAGCTCCTTTGGTGCAGTTGAGGCCTGAAGACTCTCCCCTTCTGTGACCTCTGGGACTTGGGAAAAGGGGAGGCCCTTAGAAAGGTTCTGGAAGACTTTTCACCCCCATACCCCCAAAGCATATCCTTTGGTGCATGTGACCTGTCACATGCTCCCTGGGGAGAAGGCCTCCTTGAAGTGTGGGTGCTGGGCTTCTGCCCACTGAGGGTGTCCAACTCTTGGCTGTGGAAAGGGCGAGGAGCAGGCTGACCCCTGCTCCCAGCAGATGCTGATGTGGCCTGTGCCCTGCAGACCTCTTCAGAAGCCAGTGGACAGGCTTGGCACTCTGGAAGAGGGGCAGTGTACATGTGCTGGGTGCAGGTCTAGGGTATTACAGGAATCTTACCCTGCAATGGGGGAAGGCCCAGGGCCAGGGAAGGCCAGGTTGCCTCAGGGAGAGGCAGCCAGCCACAATCATTGGGAGCCACTCCCTCTGCCCGTCTGTATTTTTAGCCAAGGAGAAGGTATCACTTTAGAGGTAGAGAAGATAGAGTGGGAAATGGTGAGCAAGGTCAGTGGATAACTTGAACCCAAGGGTTTGAACCAGAAGTTTCCAGGGCTCCTTTGGGTCTCCTATCTGACACCTGATGGCAGTGAGTAATTTGAGGAGGGACTGAGAAGAACTGAGTGGCAGGGAAGACTTGGAGGGGCCGGTCAAAGGAGATTGAGGATGGTTGTTCACCCCAGAAGCTAGTCTGTGTGGGTGAGGGTGGTGCACGAGAATAGGGCTGGTGAGTCAGGAAGGCAAGGTGGGAGAGGGGGAGCTGGGATCATGGGGTTAAGGCACTGGGCTTCCCAGAGCAGACAGGTGTGACAGGAGAGTCCTGAGGGGATGGAGAGACATCTGCAGAGTAAATCTGGGGCATGGGGAACAGCCTCAGAGCTCAATGGGTGAGAGATTTGGGGAGAGGAGGTGGTTCTGGAATAGCCTGAGGCTGGTCCCACTCAGCTACTGTGCTTGGCCCCAAGGCCAGCTGTCATTGTATAGGCCTGTGAGAGCCTTGTATTTTGACAATCCTTCTTTTCTGTGTCCTTATGTTTCCTTTTGCATTTCCTATGCAAAGTTCTCTAAAAATGAATCTCTACCTTTTGAGTGTGAACTAAAAGGATGCAGGTGGTGACTCTTCCTGGCCTCTGTGGTGATGGTGGCAGAAGTGGATGGGGGCTGTTCCTGGGGAAGGCTCCTGGGGGTAAACCTACATAGAACCTAGTCCTCAGGGCTTTTTCAACACCTGCTGGGCTATGACTTTGGGCCTGGAGACATCAACAATTGTGTTTTGTCCACTCCAGAGCTGCCTGGCAGGCCTCCCTACCTCTCCCACCTCTATATGCACCCAGATTCCCCACTCACTGGGCTTGTCACTGGTGTCCTTATCTTTGTTGGGGGGAGGGTTGTCACCTGGCAGAAGCAGTAGTTGGATCACTTGGGAAGGTGCTTGTGGCAGAGATGGATCAGGTGGGGGTTCTCATGTTAACCTCTTCCCCTGGGTCCCTTTGTCCTTTGTTGTGTTACTCCCTGTCTGCCCCCCTCTTCCTTGTCTTTTCTCACCTTTCCCTGCCTCACTCTGTAACTGGGGACACGGACTCCCTGGATTGATCACAGGGAGCGAGGGCTTAGGGACTTGCTGGTGGCTTCTCACCAGGTACAGCCAATGGGAGGGACTAGAGGGAGGCTTTGGTGGAGGGAGAGTAGGTGGGGTATTCTCCCTCCCTCCCTGCCAGTATCTGGGCTCCTCTTCCCTGTCCCTTTAAGGCTGGGAGGGGGAATAAACGCTCTCAGGTGCCTCAGAAGCCCCTGCTGTTCCCCTGTGCCACCTACCCCCAGATAAATGACTTCTTTACAACTTTGTAACTGAACCATCTTAATGGAATTCTGCTTCCTTCTGGGGCCCTCCACCTCTCTTCTCTCACACTCTGGCCTCAGGTGGGCTGGCTAAGAACTGAGTTTCCATGTGGTGGGAGACCCTCTCTCCTCACTCAGCGCTGTGCTTTTTCTCACCACCAACTGTAAGGCAGAATCTTCAGCTTCCTTTCTTTAACTCCCTCCCTCTACCTTGAATCTCTGGTTCCAACTCTGAGTCAGTGTCTCCTCAGCAAGGAAGCTGTCTTCTCAGAGGTGTCACACTTGGACTAGCCACTTCCAGCTTTGTTCCAGGGAATTTGGAGTTTCTCAAGGGGAGTCAACATTGCAAACCTAGGGCACTTCTCCAGCAAGTCTGCCCAGGGCCTCCCTTAGGTGTATCGTATCTTTAGTGTATCTGAGGGTCCACGCTTCTTGCTCACATTGCCTTGTGGTTTCTCTGCTTTGCCATGTGTCATATTAAGAGGCCAGGTTGTGAGAATGTCTGGGGCAAGAAACTTTCTTTGTCTCCCCCAGATGCTTGAAGCCAGCTGTCAATAGATGCCCACTGAACAAGTGAGTGTAGAGATTGTGTCCTATGACCTTTCACTAGGGGCACAGTGAGGGGAGAAAGGGGAGGGGCAGGTGGAGAAGACAGCTTTTGGTTTGGGGGAAATGGTAGAGCCAAGGCCTGGCAGTGTGGACCTTTTGCAAAGACAGGATGCAGTGATGTGTGTGTGTGTGTGTGTGTGTGTGTGTGTGTGTATGGGGGTGTCTGTGAAGGGGGATCCTCACCCTACCAGGCTTTAGAGGAACAGTGAGAATGGGGAGGCAAACCAATGTGTGGAGACTTGGTTGGACAGAGATGCTGACATCTGTCCCAGCACTTTCCTGTGGGAACTCAGTTTTGTTCTTCAAAAATGAATAATATTTAATTGCAATATATACATAAAATAAAAATAATAAATAAAATGAATAAGCTAACTTCAGTAAGTCGATAAGTATGAATTAAGCCCCACCACCCCAGGATAACTTGTGGTGTCCTTTCCTGTCCTAACTACCCCTCAGTGCCACGGAACTCCTCATCGGCCTTCTGCCATCGCGGATCCGTTTTGCCTTCCGTTTTGCCTGTTCTCTAATTTCATCTATCAGGAGTCCTGTAGCCTGCGGTCTTTTGTGCCTGGTTTCCTGTGCTCCCATCCACATTTATAAGATTGTATTCTGTCCCTCTGTCCTCCCGCAGGGAAGCGCTCCTTCGGTGCTGTGCGTGCTGGCCACAAGGGGGCAGCAGAGCCTGATGGAATCTGGGAGACTTGGTAGGGTCTCCAGGGTTGCTCTCCCCTCACAGCGCCCTCTGTCTGTTTGCCTCCCAGGCAGCTGCTGCAGCATAGTCCTCCTGCTTCCGTCTCTGAGACCTGCTGCTTTAGAGAGGATTTCTGGGCCCAGGGCCTCCAATTTGGTGCCCTCTGCTTAGGGCTCACCTGAGTTTTGGGGTGGACCTGCCTCAAGTAGGGTTTTGGCCCTGGGCAGGTCCCTGTGTCCCCGTGTATTCTTCAGCTTCTGTCTCTCAGCTTTAAAGTGAGGAAAGACTCTCCTCTGAGGTTAGAGTAAGTCATTTATTGAAACAAAGTACATAATGACCAGAGTGAAATAGCACTAGATAAATGGTGGGCCTGAGTATTTGGGGAAAGTCAGTAGTGAGCTGGGGCCTGGCCTCAGGGCTTCAGCCTACAGCTCAGCTTGTGGAGGCAAGTCTCCCTGACATGGAGGAACAGGATGTTGGGCATGCTGGGGACTGTTAGAATCAGCCTCTCAAGCTTGGCCAGGTCCCCTCCTGACTTTTCTGCCTCAGGCCTCTCTCTGATTCTTTCAAGGTCAGAGGCTAAAGTAGCAGATCTCCAGTCCCTTTTCCCATAACTTGGCACTCACCCTGCTACAAGGACTTAACTGTTTCAGCCGTGACTGTGGATGGGCCTGATCTACATGGGATTGGGAGAGTGAGTAAATGCTTCCCAGGTTATGACTGGGTCACCTATATGTGGGCGGTACTTGTATTCACTCACTGCAAGACATTCACTGACATCTCAGTGACTAGTGAATGTACTTGAGACACTGTGGGCATACCTGTGTCCCATTCAGGTGTCTTGTCCCCAGATACATCAGGGCTGAAAGCAAGGTGGGGCTTGCACCTTCTCTTTTCCCTTTCCTTTCCTCCCTGCTTGCCCTTCCCTCCCTCCGTCATTCTGTTCTCCCTTTTCCTCTCCCTCCTTCCCTTCTTTCTTCTTGCTCTTTCCAGTCTTTTTTTTCCCTGTTCTTTCCATTCTTACACCATTTTCTCTTGGCTTTCTTTCAATTTCTTATTTATCTTTTGCTAATTGATGGCGTAATAAAATTTATTAAAATTTCTATAAGAATGTCTTTCTCCCTGGTCTCAGTCCTTTGCCTTTATATAGCTCAGAGGGGTGGGAGTGATGCCTCTTCATGTCGCCAGGAATCTCAGACTTTGGAAGCAAAGGGACTTGCCCATTCAGAGGGTGCCGGGACAGGTACCCTGGCCAGTTGGGCTTTGCAGTCGACCTCTGAGAGGCCTGGGCAGGCCCCACTCCTGGGAATGAGTAAGGGTCTAAGGAATTTTCTGAGGCATCTTTGGTTGGATAGTTCAGATATGGGAAGACAGCCTCCATTAGGAAGGGCTGTGCTCACCAAAGGGGCAGGTGTGCAGACTCAGCCCTTGGTCTTGTCCTCAGCAGACTCCCAGGGCAGAGCTCAGCCCACCAGCAGGGTCATGCTGGTTAGAAAAGGAAGGAACATTTTGAAATCTACACGGAAACTATCGCCTTATGTGTGTGTACGCGCATGTGTGTATGTGTGTGTGTGTTTCCTGTTATTTTTCAGTTTTTCCAGATACCAAACAAGCAGGAAACACTTGTATAAACTTTTTTCCCGCAGTGGAAGATAACCCAGTGAACCTTCACCTTCACAGCGTCAAAATAAATTAAGATTCACCAGATTGCAGATTTTTAAAGATGAGGTTTAATCCTTTCCACCAAATGTCACATTTTAAAATTACACTTCTTTTTTATATTAGCCATTGATTTATGGCTTAATATTTATCTGAAAAGTGTTTCAGAAGTACTTGAAACAACTAAAGATAAGAGGCATTACATGGCTGTTAAAGGAGAAAGTATAATATTAACACACTAGCATTGGGATCACTTACTTTGAGCAAGAAAAATCATTCATGGCCAGTGGACAGTATTTGTTGACGAACAGCTGGAACATGAGTCTGAGAGCTGGGGGAGGACGGTGAAGTTTGCTGTGTGGTGTCCTTCCTGCAGTGTCCCCAGGTGTCCTTCCAGTGTCCTTCAGGAACATCTTCCCTGTGCTTTGTCATTCCTTCCTCTCCCCTTCCTCCCATCCTGGGATCGAAGGACTGGCCTTCAAGGGAGATAAGCTTTCTGGCCATATCCTCCTGGTCCGTTGCTGAGTTCAAGGTCCTCTTCCTGCTCCTCTTTCACCCAGAGCTGTGTGGAGCTAGGGGCTGGGCTGGGCTCGTGGACTGGGTCATGTGGGGCAGTAAGGAGGGGTGCACCTTGCAGGTCCAGCCTTCCCTCCTCTAAGAAGTTCCTGGATTAAAGGTTAATAGAGGGCAGGGCTCATGTCTTCCTTCATCTCTGTGTGCATGTGTGAAAATGAAGTGTCATAAATACAACTTGTGAAGCCCGGTTCCTGGCACTTAGTAGGAACTCAGTCAAATTCTTCCCACAGTCTTTTCATCAAATACCCCTAATGTCTCTTAGGCATTGAGGAGGTTCCCCGTTGGGCAGGGATTGGTGGTGGCATGGATGGGGGGGGGGGTGGACCTGGAAGCTGATATTGGTCCTTATCTCATTTGTTATTTTTCTTTCTTTTTTTTGAAAAAATATTGACTTTTTAAAAAGTTTATTGATTTTTGAGAGAGAGAGTGTGTGCATCCACGTGAGTGGGTGAGGGACAAAAAGAGAGGGAGAGAAAGAATCCCAAGCAGGCTCCTCTCTCAGCACAGAGCCCGACAAGGGACTTGATCCCACAAACTGTGAGATCGTGACCTGAGCCAAAATCAAGAGTCAAATGCTTAATGGACTGAGTCACCCAGCCCCCCCTCATTTGTTATTTTTCCATTAAGGTACATTTTCCCAATAGTCCCAAGTCTAAGTGGATATTGGCAGAATAGACCTTTGCGGATGACAACCTGGGATGTGTTCAGATGTATCCAGAGGCCTTGGATTTGTGCAGAGTTTTAATATCTCAGATCAGACATTTAGGCAGAAAACTATCAAGCCCATGCACCATGAGCCAGTCACGCCTTGTTTCATGAAAACAAATCCAGTGAATTATTCAGAACAATCAAGAGTGAATGCAGGCTGGGTGAGGCTTTGCTGGGTGTGTGGTTGCAAAACTCTGAGAGATTTGGTTTCCACTCCTGTAGAATGAAGATAAATGACAACAACCTGGCAGAAATGTGACCAGGGAAGCTGTAGCCCAAGCTAGTGTCTTAATACCAGTCACTTAACTCATGAACACCCGAGCACTGGGCAGGCTTGAGGGAGTAAGCAAAGGCAGTTGAATCTGAGTTTCTAGCTTGGGGATGTTTTGGTGAAGCATATATATTTGGGGCAGGAAGAAAAAAGGAGCAGGAAAGATGGTGGGGTTGC
Organism: Herpailurus yagouaroundi; assembly: GCF_014898765.1. Classification (NCBI taxonomy): domain Eukaryota; kingdom Metazoa; phylum Chordata; class Mammalia; order Carnivora; family Felidae; genus Herpailurus; species Herpailurus yagouaroundi. The sequence goes on from NW_024412548.1 coordinate 9,436, forward strand.
ACCACCGAGGGGCTGGGCTGACTTGTTTAGGTCAGAGTTAACCGTCTTTGTGTTTCTCAGTGGAATGAAATGTTTTCCAAATTTGGACAAGGCTGAGTAGCCAATGGGCTGCTGTAGTGATTCCTCTGCAAATGAGCTCAAGCAAAGTTTATTGTTTATTGTGTCCTGGGCACGTGAGCAGGGCAGACAGTGCCTCCCTTTGTGGATGCCACAGACATTCCACAGAAGAACCAATGTCAGAGCTGTGCTGGAGGACAGGGTGCCGGTAAAACTCCAACAAGTACGTGTATGGGGCACGTATGGGGATGAGCAGGTGGGCGAGGGTTCCTCTGAGGAAGGTCACATTAGGCAAGACTGAGACGTTAAGGAGTTTGGGGGATGAGAAAGAGAGAGAGAGAGAATGAGAGGGCAAGATCATACAATGACTTGTGAGAAGGCCCGAGGCTTCGGAACGGAGGAACTCACTGGAGGAACTCACTCAGGCCAGTGAGGGACAACTGGCAGAGTGATGGAAAGAGGTCGGAGAGGAAGCTGTGCCCTGGGAATCACAGACAAGAGGTTTACAGGGCGATCCCTTGAGCAGATAAGGCAGATCTGACTTGAGAGGATCATGACCTTGGAAGGAAAATGAACTTGAGGAGGTCAGTCTGGAGGTGGGCAGGGGACACTCATGGGGAAGCAGGGACACCCTGCTTGGGCCAGGGGAGAAATGGGGGTGGCCAGGAACTAGGTACTGGCCACGGATATGGATTTGAGAAAAGTCTTGAACATTCCTGGTGCATTGGAGGTAGACTGGGTGGGAACATGGACTGTGTAGTGGAATGACCGTCCAGTTTCTGGCAGATGTAACTGAGTGAACCAAGGTGTCCTGCTGAGATGGGAACATACAGGTAGGGAGGGGCTGGAGGAAGCCCCAGTGCTCCAGGGTTTTCCTTCAGAGACCATAACATCCATCTTTCCTAGAGCACACTGCAGCCTGGCAGGGAGGGGACTGAATGGTGTATCCAGGCCATGCATACTTGTAAAATACTAACAAGCCACAGGGTGCTGCCCATTCAGCTTGGGGAGGGCCAGAGTCCTGGAACTGGTCCTGGAAGCTCCTGATGCCCAGTAGTAACCTCTCTGTTGCCACACCTATGTGGTCTTCGGGTGAAGAAAAGCAAAGAAGCTACACCAGGGGCTTTGGAAAGACTCTTGCCTGATGGTATTCACCAACTGTCATGAGTAGTGTCCATAGTGAACAGCCATGCATAGGGCTAGGTATTAGTCTTGGCTGTGCCATACACACTCTCTGCTTATGGTTTAGAAGTTAGCCAACCTGGAGAGTAGCAGTTTTTCATCAAACTATTGCTGAGTCTGTCCCTCTGTGTGACTCCCTGCAGGGTGGGTCAGTGGACCTGTACCTGCCCTGTTTCTGTGGCTCTGATCACGTTGCTTCCTTACTGATAACTGGGGTGCACCATCCAGAGGGCAGGGCAGAGTCTGCTGGGATTGTTTTTTGTAAGCTTTCACTTTCAAATGGTGCAGGAGTCAGAGAAGGGTGGATT
>NW_024412549.1:0-58507 GCF_014898765.1 Herpailurus yagouaroundi
CTGGGACCTTATGAAGATAAAAAGCTTCTGCACAGCAAAGGAAACAAACAACCAACAAAACGAAAAGGCAACCAACGGAATGGGAAAAGACATTTGCAAATGACATATCGGACAAAGGGCTAGTATCCAAAATCTATAATGAGCTCACCAAACTCCACACCCGAAAACCAAATAACCCAGTGAAGAAATGGGCAGAAAACATGAATAGACACTTCTCTAAAGAAGACATCAGGATGGCCAACAGGCACATGAAAAGATGCTCAACGTCGCTCCTCATCAGAGAAATACAAAACCACACTCAGGCCAGTCAGAGTGGCCAAAATTAACAAATCAGGAGACTATAGATGCTGGAGAGGATGTGGAGAAACGGGAACCCTCTTCCACTGTTGGTGGGAATGAAAATTGGTGCAGCCACTCTGGAAAGCAGTATGGAGTTCCTCAGAAAATTAAAAATAGACCTACCCTATGACCCAGCAATAGCACTGCTAGGAATTTACCCAAGGGATATAGGAGTACTGATGCATAGGGGCACTTGTACCCCAATGTTCATAGCAGCACTCTCAACAATAGCCAAATTATGGAAAGAGCCTAAATGTCCATCAACTGATGAATGGAGAAAGAAATTGTGGTTTATATACACAATGGAATACTACGTGGCAATGAGAAAGAACGAAATATGGCCCTTTGTAGCAACGTGGATGGAACTGGAGAGTGTGATGCTAAGTGAAATAAGCCATACAGAGAAAGACAGATACCATATGATTTCACTCTTATGTGGATCTTGAGAAACTTAACAGAAACCCATGGGGGAGGGGAAGGAAAAAAAAAAGAGGTTAGCGTGGAAGAGAGCCAAAGCATAAGAGACTGTTAAAAACTGAGAACAAACTGAGGGTTGCTGGGGGGTGGGAGGGAGGGGAGGGTGGGTGATGGGTATTGAGGAGGGCACCTTTTGGGATGAGCACTGGGTGTTGTATGGAAAGCAATTTGACAATAAATTTCATATATTGAAAAAAAAAAAAGAATCTGGCAGAGAATCTTAATAGACATTTTCCCTAAGAAGGCATACTTATGGCCCACATGCACATGTAAAGATGTTCAACTTCATCAATCACCAGGAAAAAGTAAATCAAATCACAATGAGATATCACTTCACACTTGTTAGAATAGCTTTAATCAAAAAGACAAGAATTAAAAAAGGTTGGCAGGGATGTAGAGAAGAGAACTTTTATGTACTGTTGGTGTGAATGTTAATTGGTTTAGGTTCTATCGAAAGCAGTTTGGAGTTTCTTCAAAAAGATCCAAAATAGACCTATCATATGGTCCAGCAATTCCACTTCTGGGTATTTAACAGAAGAAAATTAAAACACTAACTTGAAGATATTTGCATACCCATATTAATTGCAGCATTATTTATAATAGCCAAGGTATGGAAACAATCTAAGTGTTCATCAAGAACATCAAGTGTTCGTAAATGAAATAAGTCACAAAGAGAAAGGCAAATTAGAATGATCTTTCCTAAATATTGAACCAGAAATAAAAAAACAAATAAGAAACAAAAAAATAAATAAATACAAAGGCTAAGCTCAGGGATACAGAGAACAAATCGGTGATTGCCAAAGGTGGGAGGTTGGAGGTGGTAAAATGAGTCTAATGAATGTGGCAGGGTAGCGATTTTGTCTTTGATAAAATACCCTTTTAAAAAAAAATTTTTAATCTAGATATATAGAAATTAAGTACCAATGTCAAATTCTGTCAAATGATATTTTATGATTCTCTCAAGATAGTCATATTTTCTGTCTCCTTCTTTATCTTAATATGGTAATTTGCATTAATTAATTCCCAAACATTAAAACAACCTTGCAGTCCTGGAATAAATTGCACTTAGCCATGATTTGTTGATTTTTGAATGTCACTGGATTCAACTTAGTAAGTTTTTCTTAAGAATTTGGCATCTGTCTTTATAAGAGTGATGAGTCTGTTTATTTCTCTTTGTTACAGTGTTCTTGTCAAGTTTTGATATGAAGGTTATTTTGGTCTCATAAAAAGTATTTGAGGGGCGCCTGGGTGGCGCAGTCGGTTAAGCGTCCGACTTCAGCCAGGTCACGATCTCGCGGTCCGTGAGTTCGAGCCCTGCGTCAGGCTCTGGGCTGATGGCTCGGAGCCTGGAGCCTGTTTCCGATTCTGTGTCTCCCTCTCTCTCTGCCCCTCCCCCGTTCATGCTCTGTCTCTCTCTGTCCCAAAAATAAATTAAAAAAAACGTTGAAAAAAAATTTTTAAAAAAGTATTTGAAAATGTTTCATTTCTTTTTACTTTTGGAAGTTTGTGTAAATTAAGATAGTTTCTTTCTTAAATATTTTTAAGAATTTACCGGAGAGCTAAACATGGGGTTTTGTTGTAGAAAACTTTTTCATAATAGACTTATTTTTCTTTATTAGTTATGGGACTCTTTTCATTTTATATATCATTTGTGAGCTTTGGTGCATGGTACATTTTGAGTAATTTATCCACCACATTTGATTTATTTTGTAAAGTTGTTCATAATATCTATTATTATTATTTCATAATGAGGAATCTGTGGGACTACAACTAAAGAGAAAGTATTTGTTTAATTCAAGTTCCAGAAGGAGATGAAAACTAGGTGATACTGAAAAAGTTTTTGAGGGAAACCTGAATGAATATTTCCAAAATCCAGCAAAATACATGCACCTAAAGATTCAAGAAGCTGTGCAAACTCAAACGATAAGATTCAAACATAAGCCCTCACATATTAATAATTACCTTAGATGTAAATGATTTAAAATGATCAATTAACAGAAAACATGAGATTGGATAAAAACGACCCAACTATATTATGTCTACAACAAACTCACTGCAAATTTAACAATATAGGAAGATTGAAATAGAAGAATGGAAAAAGATAAGCCAGGTAAACAATTATCAAAAAAAGTATAAATGGCTATACTAATTAAAGTAGAATTCAGACAAAGACTATCACCAGAGATGCAGGACAGAGTACAATAATCTTCCAAGAAGACATAGCAGTCCTAAATGTGTAGGTACCAAACAACATGATGGCAAAGTAGGTTCAACAAAAAGTGGTAGAACTGAAAGAAGAACTATACAAATACACAAATATACTTGAAGTCTTCAACAGTCCTCTCAGAATAATTAATGAAACAGTTAGACAGAAATTCAGCAAGAATAGAGAACTCAACACCATCAACCACCATGATGCAATGGACACTTCTAGACCATCCCACCAAACAATAGCCGAATGCTTTCTTTTCAAGTGTCCATGGAATCTTTGTGAAGATAGATGGTCTGTGGACTATACAAGGAACTTCAACAAATGTTAAAGAACTGAAATCATACAGACTGTGTTCTTTACATATAATGGAATTAATCTAAAAATCAATAATAAAAAGATAACCAGCACAAGTCCTAACATTTGGAAACTGAACAACATACTTCTGGGTCAGAATGGATATCTCAAGGAAAATATAAAATGTATTAAACAAAGTGAAAGTGAAAATACAACAACACATTTTGAAAATATATCTAAATTTGTGACACATAATTAAAGCAGCAGTTATAAAAATTACATAGTATCACCTCACGTCTGTCAGAATGTTTAAAATTAACAACTCAAGAAACAGATGTTGACAAAGATGTAGAGAAAACAGAACACTTTTGCACTGCTGGTGGGAATGCAAACTGGTGTGGCCACTCTGGAGAAGAGTATGGAGGTTCCTCAACAACTTAAAGGTAGAACTACCCTACCACCCAGCAATTGCACTACCAGGTATTTATCTGAAAGATACAAAAATGCTGATTCAAAGTGGCACATGCACCCCAATGTTTATACCAGCACTACTGAGGGGGTTTTTGAGCAAATGGCTAAGAAAGAATTCTTGAGACATCTTTGGTGCAAAAAGGTGATTTTATTAAAGCATGGGTAAAGGACCCATGGGCAGAAAGAGCAGCACTGGGGTTGTAAGGAGTGACTGATTATATACTTTTAAGTTAGTGGGGGTTAGGGATAGCATAAATCTCCAAGGAATTTGGAAGCAAAGCTTTCAGGACCTTGAAGGACTAACTGCTGTAGAGATAAGGTTACTTTTAGTTAAACAAAAAACATCAAAGAAGTAAGGCAGGCATGAGTTCCTTGAGCAAGGTCACACTGCCTGTTTCAGGTGTCTATCAGTGGGCTACAAACTGTGAGGAGATTTAATTAAGCTACATTTCTCTTGCCTTAGATTTCCTCATCATTTTCACCCCTGGACAACTTTGACAATTAAATTTTGAAGGTTGTTGAAGGTAGAAGTTCTCATCTTCTGGGGGCGCCTGGGTGGCTCAGTCGGTTGAGTGGCCAACTTCGGCTCAGGTCATGATCTCGTGGTCCGTGAGTTCGAGCCCCGCGTTGGGCTCTGTGCAGACAGCTCAGAGCCTGGAGCCTGTTTCGGATTCTGTGTCTCCCTCTCTCTGACCCTCCCCGTTCATGCTCTGTCTCTCTCTGTCTCAAAAATAAATAAACGTTAAAAAAAATTAAAAAAAAAAGTTCTCATCTTCTGTAGCTTCCTCCTGCTGAATAGGGGTGTAGAGATGTCCCTACTTATGGGTCATGGTTGGTCAGTTGAGAATTTAATAGGAGTTAGGAAAGGCTAAGGCAGCTGTATCTAGAGTTAATATCATATGGAAGTCTCCTTGAGCAGAAAGGATCATCTGTTGGCTTGAAGTTGTGGCAGTGAAGGACTCCAGTGTCTGAGTCTTGAATGCTGCCAGTGAGAAGGTTTCTAGATGTCAGGCTTTAAGTATCCTCAGATGGGGTAGAAACAGGCTGCAGGAATCAGATGTTTTTGTTGTTGTTGTTGTTGCTATTGTTTGTAATTCAAATATCTGTGGTGATCCTTTTGGATGGCCCACAAAGCAACAGGTGCAAAGATTGTCTATACATGTTGTGACAATTTCTCTGAAGTTTACTTCAAGTTTTCTAATTTAGCCAACCAACAAACATTTAAAGACAACCAGAACTAGAATGTAACATCCATAAAGGTACATTATTGGAACATAATTTTTCTAATAACCCTCATTTCCAGAGATAGCTAAATCAAGACTAATTTGTTTGTAGAACAAGTCCAGTTTTAACAAACTCGGCCTAATTATTTACATAAGCTCAGCAAGAAGAGAGATTGTTCATATAGATGTTTTAGAATTTGCTTTGCTGGAACTTTTCATAAGGAATCTCTAGATTGAACTATTAGTAGCCTCTGCAGTCCAGAAACCAAGCCAAGTGCTTGCTGTCAGACATGCCCGCAATACCTGTAGATTTGGGCAAATTCCTTTCCAGGAGGTCCCAAAGATATCCTGAGGTTCCTTCACCTGTCAGGAAGTGACATTCTTTACTCAGCCGGTAAGGCTGCTGGGAATTCTGTAAGCAAGGTATCAGGCCAGCATTTCCAAGGGGTTTCATTGGCTTCACGCTTCCTAAAGTCAACCTTAGTTTCTTAAAACTGTTGGGTCATATCTGAGTCTATCCATGTCCTTCTCAAATATGACATTCCGGTCAAAGCCTTGGTAAAATAACCAGTATTTCCAATGGTGTCCTGCTACAAGGAGAACAGATTCTTATTGAACCTATGCAAATAACTGTAATTGCCATGAAAGAAAGAATACTTACTGAGAGCTTTTGAATCTCAGAGGGTTCAGGTAGAGAGAAAAGTTAAACATTTTAGTTTGTTTACAAATGAATACTTTATCACATTTCTGTATGTCATAGATATCTTAAGAGTAAGTTTTTTTAAGCTGGAAGAGCACACGTTAGAGAACCAGCAAAATTTCCAACAAGGGTCAGAAAAACTATAATCTTTCTCCATTTATTTAGTCCAGCATTACTAATTCTTATTCAGTTTGAATGCAGCTTTTTAGTTCTGGAAATTTTTACCCATTTGTTTCATGATCTTAAAGATGTGAAATACCTGTACTTGTCCCAAAAGTCCTTTTTATAAAACTCCTTGAACACAAAACATATTTTGTAAGAGCATCAGAGTAATAATTATACATAACAAAAGACTCAAAAATGGACATGGCTAACAATCTGATATGAGAGTTCATTACGATGTTATTGACAAGGAAATTTGGTTATTTCTATGACACATAACAGTTCAGTAATCGGAATATCGAGTAATGACCTTATACCAAAACATATTAAAACTTTAGGAATTATATATATATATATGTATATATATATGTGTATATATATATACATATATATATACATATATATATATATATATATATAAGCAGTTACAGCATTTACCCAAGCAATACAACCTAAGGTTTACCCAAGTAACACACCAAATAAAAAGGCCCAATTGGTCAGAAATATTTTCTTTATAATTTAAATCCTGGGAAGTTTGTTAAAACCTTAGAAAGTTATAAAGCACTTCCTAAATAGGATAACAGGTCATTACAAATCTTAATTATTTATTTAACCAATGTGGCAATAAGAGATTCTCAAGGCAGGTGTGTAGGGTTATATAGTTGTTAGCAAAACCTGGCTCCTTTAACATTGAGAAGTTTTAACTAAGTAATAGAAGACCTGATAAAGACAAAACATAAAGCTTGGGTTTTCCTGGCAGACAAAAGAGAAAAGACCTTTGTTTACATTTTTCTTTTTAAATCAACAGAGACCAACAATCCACCAAAAAATTGTCTTTCAACAGGGAGAAAAGCAGAATTCTAATCTTATACTGGTATACCTTTAAAATCCATTCATTTCAATCTGTTTTGACTGCATCTAAGGTTCCTTCCCAAAGATTTCCTTTTACAAACCTTCTACAACTCTTTTGCATTCAGATTTTGTTCCAAGCCATTTCTCTCCAATCAACCAGTCTCCTTTAGCAAAATTACCTTCAAGAAACATGTATTCCCATTCCTTATATCTTTTTTACATATCTCCTACATTTCTGCACAGAGTTGCTTTCCTTATTTTCACCAGTCTTAATTACATTCAGCAGAATTTTAATTCTTAAAAACCTTAGTCTCCGGTGAAAACCAAGTAGTGAGGAATTGTGAACTGTTACACCAGAATTCTTTATATGGCAAATTTATTAATCAGTTAGCACAAAGCAGGTTTTCCAACAGGCCCAAATATCTTTAGTTTCTCTGCAATAAGTAAAAAACACAAACCTACATTTAATAATTAATGGTCTAGCATTTTATCCCAGTTGGAAAAGACCTAGATGTCCAATTAATTTAATTTCAATTTTCATCCAAACAAAACCTTAAAGTTTCAGGTTACCAAAGACTCTGAAAGCTATTTTAACAATTACCCATGAAAACTTTTGAGACAGAATTAACTGTCATTTTAAGTAATAGTTTTGTTAACAAATTGCAAAAGAGATAACACGAGCTTATTTGAGCCTCAGCAACCTAGGTAAAGAAGTTTTATATTTAATATTGATAATTCTAAACACGTGTCTATCTTAATTAAACCAACAAGCTTAAATTAGTTCAAACACTAAATACATTCCACTTGGGTCCACTTACAAAGCTAAGCAACTTGTTCATCATTGTCAATTTTCACTTGGGACGTTTGTGGGGAAATCTGAAGTGGGCAATGTAAGTCCAAGGAGGTGCTCTTCGCTCTTTGACAGCTAGGGGAGGAGGAGGAGCTGATGGTGCCAGAGGCAAGAAAGACACAGGACACACCCAAGGTGGTGCAGAAACACAAGGAGGGGAGGGGAGGCAGAAGAGGTGAGGTGCAGCCAGGAAGGCAGGAGGTGGATAAAAGCCCAGACAGAGGACAGAGAAAGAGGCCTCCTGGTATTAAAGCCTGTCAGCTTGGACAGATAAACAGATGCAGATTTTTTCCCCCACCAACAAGTGGAATTAGGCAGTCCATGTCAGCCCTGAGAAGACAGGGAATTTCCTTCCCCCAAACAAAAGGAGTTTTTGTAGCCGCTTGGGAATATTCCTTAAAGTCTCCTTCCTAAGGTAGACTAACCAGAGACAATTGGCTCTAATTATCATAGTCATTAACCCAGGAAATGAATGAGGGAGAAGCCCCCATGTATAGCTAGAGTAACCTGAGTCTATTAGGGGGGAGGAACAGTGAGAGAGCGTGTCCCTTCATTAGGGATAGCCTGTATTTCCTCCAGCAACCTGGGTTTATTCAGAGGAGACCTGTTTAGACAATGATCCAATATATCAGGAGGTTATCAGCCTGGTTAGTGGCCAAACACATTCTGCACGAGGCCCTCCATTCTGGATCCTGATTTAGGGCCATGAAAGCTTGGACATAGGGTACCTCAGTCCATTTGTCCTGTTTCTTGTAGAAGAGATCTAACTGATATATCCTATCAGGCCCATGCAGTGTTACAGAATATCAGTCCTTTCCTAAATTTTGCAATCCAAAATGATTCCAGTGGATTAAAAGGCATACCAAGGGAGAGTCAGGGACTCAAGAAGACCCCATGCTTCTAGAAAAGTAGAGAAGGTCTATTACCAAAAATCTCCCCCACCTCCCAACTCCCAGGTGGCGTCCCACACATGATATGTCTGAGGTTCCTGGTGTCAAAGAAACCGGAGGCATCCCTTGAACCAACTCGCTGTGACCACCGGCCAGCCGCTAGGGACCCCCGGAGAAGGGAGGCTAGCGTCCCTTCACTCCCCCATTGCATTCCAGGCAACAAATGTGTGTCTGGCATATGGATGGAAATACTGTGCCATGCTGTGCCTTGAAAGCCATGCCATAAAAGGCCATGCTATAAAAGCCTGTGCCTTAGTGTACTTTGTCTTGAGGAGCATGCCATGAAGGTCATGCCTTAGTTTCCTTGAAGGCTGTGCCATTTTTAACCCATGGAAAACACTAGAAATGTTTTACAAGGGGGAATTACCCAATTCTGTAATTTAAGTAGTTACTAGAGGACATTGACAAAAAAAGAGTAAACATAGAAATCCATCATGATCTAAGCGACATTCCGACACATATAGTCTTTACGGCCAACTTCCCTAGGAAATGGTCCCCGGTTGGGGTTTACTTCAATCGTGTACTGGTTTCAGCTGGATCCCAGTAGAGATCTTGTAGCCAAAAGTGGCTAGACCAGGGATGTGGAGGGGATCACATTAGACCAATAAGGAGGAAACCTCACACAGGAGTCATAAGATTGGGAGCTGTGCTAGTTTCTTAGGTGGCTGTCCCATGCCCAAGAAAGACAACGTTGTATGAAGACAGGAATAAAGAGAGGGCATCAAGTTTCTGGGTCTTATTACCATTCTGGCCAGGATACTAACTTCCAGCCAAAAGGCAGGCTTTCCCCTCCCTGGAGAGTGGCTGCGGGCTAGAGGATTGTAGACTAAGCAATCAACATGGAAGTGTTCCAGTAAGACCACGCTCCTTGAAAAGCCCCTGAAAAATGAGAGTAAAGGAAGAAAAGAGAACGTACTCACCAAGTTTGAACCAACCTCACTGGTGACCTATGACAGGCAGATGCTTCCTGAGGCAACAGCCAAGGGACATCAGCAGTGTGAGGCCAGGGGAGGTAAGGCAAATGTTTTAAAGGCAATTCATATATCAAGTCTTCATTTAGCAACCATGCAGTAGCTGTTTTGTCCCCGTGAGCCAACACGCTGGCTTAGGTATCCTTGCTGTGGGATGATAGCAGATATTTTGTCCCTAATATTTTCAAAGGGTGTGTCTATATTATACATGGGTGTTTTGGGTGCCACTCATAATAGTAATTCCACCGCAGTACCAAATATCAGCAATTCAAAAGCAGTTATTTGTATGAGAGTTGGGCTCTGACAATATAGAACAAGAGGTCAAAGGCAGCACTGGGTGTGAGCCCTTGGCTTCAGTGGGTTAGGACACCAACCACCAAGGGTGAGGGGAGGGGGGGACATTTGGATCCAACTGCAAGTGTACTAAAGTCTTTGCATGTGGGAGGTCTTGTGGCAAATACAAAATGAGTCCTTCTGCTACTGAATACGCCTCAAGCCTCCTGACAGTCCCCATACCCACAGTGCCCCAACTATGGGGGTGTTGTTTGTTAGATGTTCACATGTTGATGTTTTTCCTGCTATTGGTATGGCCTTCAGGAGACACATGACCTCTCTTAGTTGTGGAAACCATTCCTTGAAGGAACTATCTGGTGACAAAGTCTTTAATGCCTTCTTTATGTTAAGCAAGTAGGGTTGCATCTAGGAATTATATCTCTAGGATAGTACTGGCTAACTATTTGTCTTATAGGTTCCTTTGAATGACAGGCAAGCATTCGAATCCGTTGAGACTAGGTCTATGTGTTCCTTGGCTGCTCAGAATGTGCCTAGCAGGGGTGGGGATATGACCTCTAGTGTTCATTCTTCCATTTGAACTGACACAATGGATTCTGGCTTCAAATATCTACTGTTTTTCACTGTTCCTCATTTTTTAAAAATGTTTATTCTTGAGAGAGACAGAGTGAGAGTGGGGGAGGGGAAGAGAGAGAAGGAGACACAGAAACTGAAGCAGGAGAGCCCGACTCAGGGCTTGATCCCACAGACCAGGACATCATGACCTGAGTCAGAGTCGGACACGTAATAGACTGAGCCACCCAGGCGCCCCCACCATTCCTCATTTTTGAGGGATGGGGCAATGATCACTCTAGCTACAGCCTGTTGACAAAGGGCATGGATCAGGATTTCTGGAATGAAACTGCCTTGCGCCAAATTGCGAATATTCCCTAGCACCAGGCTCAGTCCCCATCCTTCCTAGAGTCATTATTTTGGAACTCCCATTTATAGTGTTAGCATCTTATTCTACATTTTATAATGAGGTAAATTAGGTCAGTGCACTTGAACCATTGTCACATTTTAGGAGGTGGTCCTGCAGGTGGACTTCCCAAATTAGGCCTATGTCGTGCATGCAGACAGGTAGGAAATTAGCCAGATATTTGGGAAACCAGAAGAATTCAGGATCCAGCCCAGCTGTATAGATAAACAACAAATACTCAAAGACAATTCATCAGAATTAGAATATGACACCCATGAAAGTGTGTTACTGAAACATAATTTTTTCTCACTAAAATCACTCTCATTTCCATCAAAGATGGCAAAATTAAGACTGATTTTTGGGTGGCTCAGTTGGTTGTGTCCAACTTCAACTCAGGTCATGATTTCGTGGTCCATGAGTTCAAGCCCTGCATGGGGCTCTGTGCTGTCATTTTAGAGCCTAGAGCCTGCTTTGGATTTTGTGTGTGTCTCTCTCTCTGCCCCTTCCCCATTCACGCTCTGTCTCTCTCTATCAAAAAATGAATAAACGTTAAAAAAAGAGTGATTTTTATCTAAAACAAGTCTAGTTATAACAAACTTGGCTTTATTATTTACATAAGTACAGCAAAAATAGTGACTGGCCATATAAGCTTTAAAAATCTGCTTTGCTGAACTTTTCATAAGAAATTTCATATTTTAGAGGCTAAAAGCAAAGCCAAATTTCTTGGCATGAGGTTCAGCTGCATACCTTAGATTTGGATGAATATCTGTCTTCTTGAGAGCCCCCAAGTATCCCCAGTTCCTGAGCTTACTAGGAAGTGTGACCTTCCTTACCACCTGGTAAGGCTACTGGGACCACAGTGAACAAGGTACCAGGCTGACTCTTCCAAGGGTCTTTACTGACTCTAAAATGTCAACCTTCATTCCTTATGACTTCTGGTCATATCTGAGTTTATGCATGTCTTTCTCAAATAATGACATTACAGTCAAAGTCTTACTAATATGACCAATGTTTCCAAGGATATCCTGTTACAAGGAGAACAATGAGCTTCTGCAAATAAGTATAATTGCCATGAAATTAGGAATCCTCACTGAGAGTTTCAAACTCTGGAGAAATCAGATAGGGAGAAAAAGATAAATGTTTGTTTACAATGGAATATTTTACCACATTTTTGTAATTTTAGATTTTATAAGAAAAAAATTGTCCTTAAATTTGGAAAAGCAAACCTGATAGAGAACCAGAAATGTTAAACAAGAGTAAAAAAAATTATAATATTCCTCCTCAATTCTTTCAGTCCCATGTTACTAATTCTTATTCTATTTGGATGCAGTTTTTCCATTAGTTCTGGAAATTCTTACTCAGCTTAGTTTTATGATCTGAAGGTTATCAGAAACCTGTATTCATCAGAAGTCCTTTCCATGAGTCTCCTTGAAGATGAAAAACATTTACAAGAGCATCAGAGTAAAACAATAACTGTAAATGACAAAAGACTTAAAAATAGCCATGGTTAAAGATCTGAGGAGAGTTCGTTATAATGCAAGTGACAAGAAATCTGGTTATTTCTGTGACAAACACTTCAATAATTAGAATTACAAGTGATGACCTGATACCAGGACATATTAAAACTTCAGGAATTTCATATATTTTCCAGAACAGCTATAACAGTCACCCTGTGATATAACCCAAAAGGATTTATCATCACTTATCTAATAGTGCTTCCCACGTAATTTAACATACCAAATAAATAAGTCTAATTAGTCAAAGAGACTTCATTTAGAATTGAATTTTTGGAAATCTTGTCAAAAATATCAGAAGTTTTTTGTTTATTATTTTTTAATGCTTATTTATTTTTGAGAGAAAGAGTGAGACAGAGTGTGAGCAGGGGAGAGGCAGAGAGAGAAAGACACAAGCATCAGAAGCAGGCTGCAGGCTGTGAGCTGTCAGCACAGAGCCCAATGCAGGGCTCAAATCCACAAACCATGAGATCATGACCTGAGCTGAAGTCTGACGCTTAACCACCTGAGCCTCCCAGGCACCCCCAAAATAACAGAAGGTTTTAAAGCACATGACTAAATAGAGTCAGGGATTATGACAAAATTTAAAACTTAATTATCTATATAACCAAGGTGACAATAAGAGATTCTAAAGGCAAAAAAAAGGTTACATAGTTGTTAGCAAAATTAGCTCTTTTAATATTGAGATTTAACTTTCATAAGTAATTGAAGACCTGTTAAAGACATAACATAGAAATTGTTTTCCTAGGCAGATAAAGAAAAGCCTTTGTTTATTATTGTAATGGGACCGAGGTTCACACAGAGAGTTGTGACACTGAGGCTTTTCTTTCCAGGAAGCAACTTTGTGCCGGTACAGGCTCAGTGGGTTTGTACCCGAAAAACTAAGCTTGGAGTGCAGCGGGGTGTAGCCTTTTATACGATTTCTATTTCTTTGTCTCTCATACATGAAAACATACAGACATACGATCTGATTGGGTGGTATTATGTTACAGAGTTGTGAAGTATGTCACCTACTCACACATAGCCAGGTTGCCTTCCCTTATCTTGGGATTTTTCACCACATTCCTTAGGGAGGGGACTCCACCACACTATTTGCTATCAAAAGCAGACCAGCAATGCAAGAAAACTTTATCATCTTCACAGAGAAAGAAACCAGATTTCAATTTTGTGCTATTGTACTTTCCATATTAAAATTCATTTATTACAACCTTAGTCCTGACCACTTATAAAATTCTTTTCCAAGGATTCCTTTTCCACCACTTTCTACAAACTTTTTAAAAAAATATTCAATAGCTGTCCCAAGTTTCTCCTCTCTAAACAACCAGTCTCATTTTAGGACAAAATTACTGTCTTTTCCCTGAACAAGTGTATCTCTATCTCTCATAAGCATATATCTTATTCTCTTTGCCTCCAGAGATGTTTTCCTTGTTATTTCTGTTTTTTTTCATTATACTCATTAGAACTTTGCTTAGAAACATTACTGTTTTGTGAAAACTAAGTAGTGAGCCATTGTGAACTCTCTGTGACATCAGAATTCTCTAGATTGGCAAATCTATTAATATATTTCACAATTTCTAGAAATATGTGCTTTTTCATAGTACAATCTTCCAATAAGGCATAAAATATATTTACTAACACACCCAAATTTATCTTTCGCATCTTTGTAATAAGATAAAGTAAATAAACCTATGTTTAATAATCAATGTTATAATATTTTATCTTATTTGGAAAAGACTTAGATATCCTATGAATTTAGCCCAATTTATCATTTGACCTAGCAAAACTTTAAAGTTTTAGGTAACCAAAGATTGTGGAAGCTATTAAAGTTTTACCTACAAACCTTTTAAACTTAATCACATTGATACAATTTACTTGTTCCTGACAATTATGCTCAGATTACCCATAAAAAGAGTTAGTCATTCTCCTGAGCTATACTCTAAAAAGACAAAACAAAACAAAACAAAACAAAACAAAAAAAACATTTTGCAACTGAAAGCATATAAATTTATTTGACTTAAGTAAATCCAGGCAGAATAAATGCTTTAGTTGTAATGCTGATAACTGTAAAGCCATGTTTATTTTAATTAAACCAAGCCTTAATTTAGCTTTAACATTGAATATTTTTCTAGAGCACGTGACCTTGAGAAACATTTGGGTTTAATTTCTATCTTTCTGAGTTTTAGAATGCCTAATTCCCCTAAATGCTTGTCTTCAACCAACTAAGTAGAGCTCTTTTACCAATTAATTTTAGCAATACCATCTGGAGGTAGAACAGTATGTCATATTTATGACATACATATAAACACACAGATAGAAAGACCACATAGTTAAGATTTGTATTTCCTTGACAAGTAACCTGGAAGCTGTGGGCTAGATTTTGAGCAAGAATGCTTGTCTAGCCATTTGAATTTTTAAAAGCCCCTCCCCCCCTTTTTTCTTTCCACCTTAAAAATAGAGAATCGTCTAGATAAGAGTTCCCAGAGAGGTTGAAGGATTTTTAATTCTTTCTGGGTCGTATTTCATATTTTGCAAATTATTCACAAGGTAAGGACAGTTGCTTTCAATCTCTCAAAGAATTGGGTTGCAACATAAAAGCCATGATGGGTTGATCTATTCGTCTGACCGCTTTACCTTCAATTTTCTTCTTCCCTCCGGATACAGAGTTCTAATTTGAATTTAGGAGAGAAGTCCTTAAATTGCTATCAGCCTCTGACTATCAGCTTCCAATCTGGACAGCTTTTGACTACAGCATTATCATTGCCTTAGCATGGTGAGGAGAAGGAGGATTTTTATTTTAATGCCTCAATCACCAGCATCTCATTTAAAGGATAAGAAGAAGGGGCACCTGGATGGCGAAGTTGGTGAAGTGTCAGACTTCAGCTCAGGTCATGATCTCACAGTTCCTGAGTTCCAGCCCACGTCGGGCTCTGTGCTGTCAGTTCAGAGCCTAGAGCCCACTTAGAATTCTGTGTGTATGGGGTTCCTGGGTGGCTCAGTTGGTTGAGCGTCCGACTTCGGCTCAGGTCATAATCTCACAGCTCATGAGTTTGAGCCCTGTGTCGGGCTCTGTGCTGACAGCTCAGAGCCTGGAGCCTGTTTCAGATTCTGTGTCTCCCTCTCTCTCCGACCCTCCCCCATTCATGCTCTGCCTCTTTCTGTCTCAAAAATAAATACATAAATAGACGTTGAAAAGAATTCTGTTTGTGTGTGTCTCTCTCTGCCCCTCCCCCACTCACACTCTGCTCTCTCTCTCAAAAATAAACATTAAAAAAATTTTTTTAAAAAGGATAAGAAGAAGGTAGAATACTAGGAAGTATGATGGAGTTGATATTTTTTGGCTCAATTTTGTTACTGTTTCAGAAAGTTCCTGAATGGAGAGTATCTTGTCAGTGTTCTTTTAGAAACTTCCAAATACCAATTAAAATATGCATCTCACACAGGTTGTTTAGTTTAATGACACACAATCTCAACCTGGGTGTGCAAATAGACTAATTAGGTAGTTTAAAATATCCTCATTAGGCCTCTGAACATTCTAATACTCCTCAGTATAATCCTCTTAAAACATTTTTTCTGATTTCCTTCACTGAGGGTTTCTAGGTGCAACGTGAGGAATATTCCATCCCTTGAAACATTACCAAAGAGGTCTTTCTTTGAAAAATCCTTCATCTGAGGGGAGCCTGGGGAGCTTCAGTTGGTTGGGGTCTGACTTCAGCTCAGGTCATGATCTCACAGTTTGTGACTTCGAGCCCCATGTTGGGCTCTGTGCTGACAGCTCAGAGCCTGGAACCTGCCTCTGATTCTGTGTCTCCCTCTCTCTCTGCCCCTCCCCTGCTCATGCTCTGTCTCTCTCTGTCTCTCAAAAATAAAGAAATGTAAAAAAAAAAAAATTAAATCCTTTATTTGAGTGCTCCTTTGGTCTTTGCCATCAACAAAATAGAAAGCAGTAATTACTGGGGCAAAGGCTCAAAAGGGTCACCAAAAGCATAACCATGAGTACCCTGCCTATACCAGGTATCTTTCTCCAGCCTAGAAGGAAAGACTGCCACCCAGCTACTTATAGCCTGAAAAGCTGTTCTCCACCTGATCCTTAACCCAACGGCTTCAGTTCTCTACCTGTCCATGGAACTATTCAAACAAACCAATAGCATCCTCCTGTGGGAACCAGGAGGCACTTCATCTTCTTGGTGCTACAAAGTCTGCCTCTCACAGCCCTGATGACTCAGTCTGTTCCCAAATGCAACCCTCGTGTGGCCTTACATGAAATGCAGTGTGCTTTTCCCTCAGGCTGTGAGTATATGTAGTAAACTGCTATCAATCTCTTTCGTCCACATTGGGTGATAGGTAATCAGCTATCTCATGCTGAAGGAGGGGGACACCTCATGAAGAGATGAATAGGAGGTGTTCAGAAGACAGGCACATCAGAAAGGAAGAAATAAAACTATCTTTATGCTCATTTGATATGATAGTCCCCATAAAAATCTCATGGAGTTTTTCCTCCCCAGCACAAAAAACCCTTGTAGAACTAATGAGGGAGTTCATTAAGGTGACAGGATTCAAGAGCAATGCCACTTATAATCACTCAAAATAAGAAAAGAACAGAAACACTAATTTGGAACTCTAAGAGAACATGCACAAGACTCTAAACAGAAATGTTGATGAAAGAAATCAGAGATCTAAATAAATGAAGACTTACCATGTTCATCAGCTGAAAAACTGAACATAGTAAAGATGTCAATTAATTGATATGCCAGTTTAATGCAATTAATATCCAGATCTGAGCACAATTTTTAATAGCTGTAGACACAGTTATTCTAAAATGTATATGGGAAAGCAATGAAAATTAGGATAGATAAAACTAAATTTGATAAAGAAAAACAAAATTGAATGATCACTCCAGCCAAATTGAAGACTGTTCTGTACCTCTGGTAATCAAGACTAATGGGGGTTGTGGAAGGACAGGCACAGAGACTGATAGAACAGTAGAGAGAATCCAGAAATAGACCCACACCAACTTATTTTTAAAAATTTTTAAGTTTATTTTTTAATGTTTATTTGTTTATTTTGAGAGAGTGAGAGAGAGACAACATATGAAGGGGAGGGGCAGAGAAAGCAGAAGAGAATCCCAAGTAGGGATTCTCAAGCAGAGACCCCAGGGCTCAAACTCACGAAGATGAGATCATGGTTTGAGCAGAAATCAAGAGTCAGATGCTTACCCAACTGAACCACCCAGGCGTCCACCAACTCATTTTTGACAAGGTGCAATGCAACTCAGTGGAAGATGGGTTGTCTTTTCAAACAATGATGTTGGAACACATGGATATCCATAGGCAAAAACAAAGCAAACAAAATGGGAGAAAAAAAGGAGCGCCTGGGTGGCTCAGTCGGTTACATGTCTGAGTTTGGCTTAGGTCGCGATCTCACGATTCGTGGGTTTGAGCCCCACATCTGGCTCTGTGCTGACAGCTCAGAGCCTGGAGCCTGCTTGGGATTCTGTGTCTCCTTGTCTCTCTGCCCCTCCCCCGCTTGCACACTGTCTCTCTCTCTTTCTCTGTCACAAATATAAATAAGCATTAAGAAAAATGGGAGGGGAAAAAGAAAAGAATTAGACCAATTCTCACACTTTTTATAAAAATTCACTCAAAAGAAATTATAAAAGTCAAGTGTAAAATTAAAAAAAAAAAACGAGGAAATCTTTGGGACAAAATCTTTAGGCCTGGTGAAGAGTTCTTAGACATGACATCAATTGGGCCTTATCAAATTTAAAGACTTATTCTGAAAGATATCCTATTGAGAGACTGAAAAGGTTAGCTACAGACAAAGAGAAAACATTTGCACACCCAAAATATCACAAAGAGCATGTGTCTAGAATCTACAAAGAACTCTTAGGACTCCCCAGTACACACACACACACACACACACACACACACACACAGAGGAGACTACTCTAATTACAATATGGATGAAAGACATGAAGAGGCATTTATCAGAGAGAATATTCATATGGAAAATAAGCTCATTGAATGATGTTCAGCATCACTAGACAGGAGTGAAATGCAAATTGAGAATATGCTGAGATATCACTCTTTACCTACTGAAACAGTTAAAATATGAAATAGTGCCAATGCCAATCGATGACGAGAATGCAGAGAAACTGAAGTCTCCTGCACTGACAGGGGACGTGTACTGGTGCAGCCCCCTCTGGAGGATAGTTTGGCAGTTTCTTAAAAAATACACATACACTTACTTCCTAACCCAGGAATCACATTTCATGGCCTTTATGTCACATATGAAAACTCACATTCACACAAAACTGTTCACAAATGTTCACAGCTGCTGTATTTGCTCTAATCTCAAACTAGAAACCACCAAAAGGCCCTGCAGTAGGTGAACAGTTAAACAAACTGTGGTGCGTCCATATCATGGAATATTGTCAGCAATGAAAACGAGCAAACTGTGGAAATACCTGACAACCTGGATGGCTCTCAAGGGCATTATGCTCGCAAAAAAGGCCAGTCTTGGAAAGTCCCCTACTGAATGATTCCACCCATCTAACATCCTCAAAATGACAAGTTATAGAGACGGGGCACAGATTAGTGGTTGTCAGGTGTGGAGTGATGGGGTCTGAAGGGAAGTGGTTGTGAATATAGAGGGAAGCAAGAGGGAGATCCCTGTGGTACTGGAATAATTCTGTGCTTGCCGGTGGTGGGGGTCACACAGAAGCACACATGGGATGGAACATAGGCGTATGACTGAACATGCACATTTTACCAGTGTGGTTCCTGGTTTTCATATTATATATTTTTTAAGATATAATCCTTTTGGGAAACTAGGTAAAGAGGTACACAAGGTATTTCTATGCTGTCTTTTCAACATCCTGTGAAACTATAACTATTTCAAAATAAAAAGTTGCCAAAAGGTGGCCTTCTGGCTAAAATCGAGAACCCTCACAACATCAAGTGCTAGCCAGCCAGGGTGTGGTACAATAGGGAAGGCACCATGGTGAATGTTTACAAATCTAAACACGCTGTTACCTTCCAGTCCTGCAATCACACTCCCACGTATTTACTCAAAGAACTGAAAACATAGGTCCACACAAAAACTGATACAGGAATGATTAAAGCAGCTGTGTTCATAATGTGAAAGGTGGAAGTAACCAAGATGTCCTTCGATAGGCGAATGGATAACCTGTGCAACAGCCATAAAATGAAGCATTATTCAGCAATTTTTAAAAAGCTATTAAGCTTTGAAAAGACGTGGTGAAAACTTAAATGCATATTGCTAAGCGAATGAATTAGTCTAAGACTAAAAAAGCTCTTACTGTATGATTTCAACTCAGGACATCCTGGAAAAGGCAAAACTACAAAGATCCCTATAATATAAAGAGTGAACCCTAGGCGCCCGCCCCCACTGGCAGCTTGTCTGGGGAACCCTCCAGGAGGGGCCAGCTAGTGGTTGGAGTGGCACAGAGGCCAGCCATGTGACGGAAGCTTCCCCAAGCCAGGCTGGCTCCTCTCTCCCACCCCCCTACCTCCCCCCACTCCCATCCACTCCTGCCCCTGCACCTCCTGTCGCTGGCTGGGACTGTGACCAAGACAGAGGCACCCTCAAGTGGAAATAGGTCTGGGCCTGAAGTGCTAGGCCCAGAGCAGCATTTATTGGGGGACATCTGCTCTGAGACTCTTGAGTAGTTCAGTGTTCCGACTTCAGCCCAGCACTTTGAGCTGAATTTTCTAACAATCTTGGCCTCTAAGCCCGAAACGGAATTAGTCTCACGACAGCATTAAGGATGAAGATGAGTGGAAAGAATTTGAGCAAAAAGAGGTTGATTACAGTGGCCTCAGAGTTCAGGCAATGCCAATAAGTGAAAAGGAAGAAGATAACGAGAAAAGAGAAGATCCAGGTGATAACTGGGAAGAAGGTGGAGGTGGTGATGGTGGTGTAGAAGAATCTTCAGGTCCCTGGAGTAAAACCGCTCCAGTACAAGCACCTCCTGCTGCAATAATCATTACAGAAACCAGCGATGACCAGCGGTGTGTATACGCGGCCTGGAGCCAGGTTAACCACAACGAGGAAAACACTGCAAGGCCCACCAGAAATCTACAGTGCCACACAGTCCCTGGTCCCTGCAGTCCTCTGCCAAGCATGTAGGAAGCTGGGAAATACCGAGCCCTGGTAAGGGCTGACTGCCTCAGGGTTGCTGCCCTAGGCGCAGACTTCATGTGCATCACACCTTCTGAACGCGAAGGTTACATCTAGTTAAGTGTGGTTGTGGAGCTTGAAACCAGCTCTCCTGGATTCCTATCAGAAATCCTGCAGAAAGTCAGCCATCTGGGTTCTGATCTGCTGCAAAAGATGAAAATTTAAGTGACCTTAATGTTAACCTGTCCTGTGCCCCATCCTTAAGGCATACTCTGTAGTGGGCTGTGTTAGACTTCCTGGAATGGGAGCTCTCAAAAGAACTGTGTTCAATAATCTGTGTAAGGCTGTGATTTTATAATTTAAAGTGGGAGTTGTATTCTGAGGTAACCACAAGTTAGAGTCAACCGTACTTGGGTCTATCAAGTGGGAGAGGGGGTAGGAGGGGTGTGATCTCATTTCTTTTAGTGATTTTTTTATTTGGGTAGTGTTTTTCTGTTCCGCTAATGTGGAACAGACCCTTTTTTTTTTTTTGACTTGGAATAAGTTCTTTGACAGAGCATATTGCTTGGTTGAATAAGTAACCTGAAATATGCATTAGGATTGTGACACATCTCATGAATTTTCCAGTCCCTAGAGTGGAACAAAATAGCCTTTGATGTAAAGGGCAGTGGATGCAGGGGGGCTCTACTTCAGGTGCTGCCAAAGCCTCCTCTAATCAGGTCTACATTGTACAGTAAACTGCAGTGGAAAGAGTGTGGGTTCTGCTCAGGCCACGTGATTTGCTGACCTGTCCTTATAAATTCAGAGCAACATGAACAGAACCTTAACCTAAAACCCACTTAGGTTTTCACAGGTCTTACATGATCTTTGAAAAGATTACCAGACATGCTTGTGCCCAAATTTTTAAGGTATTGGACATTCTGCAGATGCAATGACCGTGCCAGCTTAGCTCTGTTCTCAACCTTCTGGTATGTCTATGTTCATTTGAAGAGTCCAGGGTGAGAGAGACAGGTGACATAGCCCTTCTGTTTTTAAAAATTACAGCTTAAACTATCCAGTAATTTTTAGTCCTTAAAGGGACTTCAGGAAGCTATCCAGGATTACTGAAAAGCTTTTCCATCTAATGAGATAGTTTGGTAATTTACTAGCTTTTTATCTTTGGGTCAATAGAAATATTGCAAAGTGATGCATGACCGCTCGGTGCAGAGTCTGGGTTTCTCTATAATAAATCCCTTTGCCAAATGCAAGAGTTGCAGACTTCCTACTGGCCAGAGTGAAGCAAATGAGGGAGTAAAACTGTTCTTGTGGGGGGGGGGGGGGAACCCCTATGGGAGTTCAGTCTTGATGACAGTGTCAGTGCAGGAATCAGCTCCTGGGAGTTGACAGGATCTCCTGACAGGACCTCCCCACCACACCTGAGCCATAACGGTGTGGTCGGAGGTGGCAGGCAGGATGCCTGGTCTCTGGTGTATTGGGGTGAGTAGCTGAACCAGCCAAGGAGAGGTTGGATGATTAATCAAGAAACAAGAGATTCTTGGTCAAACTGAAGACTTCATGTGGGAACCAAAATTCTTAAATAAACTCTTGGACCTTGAGCTACATATTTCCCCTGAAAAGTATACATTTTTTTTTCCAGCAAAATTTTGTTTAGGGGTTATGTTATTGAGGAATAAACTGAGATGAATGTGTGGAACTTTTATTTAGTGGCATACTATACTAGAAATCTGAAGGCCTGCGGGAGATAAAAAATTCCAACTCTTGTTATAACTTTTCGAAAGATTGTGAAATTATAAAAAATGCACATGAATCAAGTTTCAATATACTGTATGCTGGGTAGCTGAGGCAGTCCACTGTATCATCTCTTTCTTTGAATTCTCAGGCATGGTTTGGCAGTGCAAGGACTCTGTAACATTAACAAATTCAATAAGAAGTAAATATATGCAAAAAAATACAAAGAGTGAACCCTAATCTAAACTATGGACATCAGGGAATAGTAATGTATCAGTGTTGGTTCATCAATTGTAACAAATGCAACACACTAATGAAAATGTTAATAAAGGGTGAAACTATTTGTGAAGCAGGAGGAAGATGCAAATTCTGAACTTTGTACTTTCTGCCCAATTTTTCTGTAAACTTAAAACTACGCTTCAAAGGTAAAGTATGGAAGTATATGGAAGTATAGAGATGTTTTCTTTTTTATTCCACATGTGTCTAAGTTTTACTCTATTCCTATTGTACCTGTATTTATAGTAAAAAAATTGAGCTATGTAAAAGAAATACCTATGCTTATTTTCAAATTTCTGAAGATGTGGCTTTCATTATTTAAGCCATAGGTACAGAAACTTGATAGTTTTTAGTAAGTCCTATAAAGTGATAAAAGAGAAACTGAGGCATAAGATAATTTTCAAGAGTTGTTTTTTGTTTTTTGAGAATTATTGAGAATTATTTTTTATTTTTTATTTTTATTGAGAATTATTCAAATCTGGCAGTGCCAACCCCAAAATGGTGCAAGTTCTCTGACAGGAGCTTAGGGGAAAGGATTTGATAGAATAGATGCAGAAACAGAGCACAGAAATTACCTGAGTGGCTATACCTTATTCATTGGCCTGACTTGGAAAATCCCAGTTGGCTATTGGTGAATTTTGCTGGGGTATGAGTGCACTTAAAGGAACTGACTCTGGCTTAGGTTTCAGTTTGCTCATGTAAGTTACCAAGATGTTGGAGCCATCTCTGTCTAATAGCCTCCTAGTAAAATTACTCCAACAATTCCCCCATTTTGGTCATCCTTGCACACATGAGAGGTGGACTAAATTTCGTATTAGTGCCTCTCTGTCACCATCAGGGTTAAGTTGTTCTTGTTTCCCTGTGAAACTCTTAGGTTATCAGATCAGGTTCGTGGAAGGTGTTTGCACCTCACCGTTCATGCCATTTCTGCTTCTCCAAGTGCAGTGAGACCATTTGATGTACTGCTGGTGATTATAAACATGTGTTTAAGCCCCTTGAGAGAATGTAGCTTCATGATGACTATCAGGAGAATACCAAGGGACTGAAGTATGTCTCTTAGTCGGGACCCCCAGGTACCAAACCAGTTGGTATCAATGTGTTTTAGCCAAGAAGCTTGTTTTTTTTTCCCGTACTTGAGTTTCTGTAACATTAGAGGCATTGATCCAGGAGCAGCAGGAGGTATTTGCTATGGCACAGCCTCCTTCTTCAGCTAATAAGCAATCTAAAGCAATTATATTACCCAAGACCACCTTATCAGTTCAAAACTATCCTTATGGCTAAGTGGTATATTTTGGGGTGATCTATTTGGCTACCCATCAAAGTCATCTTGCTTTGGTTTTTCTGAGATTTTTATCATCGGGCTGTAGAAATTCTGAGAAAAAATAATAGAATTGATCACTTTTGCAACATTATTACCACTAAGTGTGGTACCTCATTACTCTTCTTGCAGTTTTCCTTTAATTTTTACAATAACTCAGTATGATAAAAAATTCCCACCAGTGTATTCATGAAAGGAATCAGGTAAGTTGAATTAAGTAAGGTATCAGTGAATACACAGCTAGTGAATGTATAGCAAGATAAACCCCAAGTTGACATCAATGCAACATCCCTTATTTGCCACTCTAACAAACTGTCAGGATAATTAATCTTTATGGTTTTGGGTAGGCTCTGCTAGCCATTTAGAAATAAAGATCAAGTAATAGTTTCACAGATAAATGAGCAATATCCCCCTGTGTCTTAAATATTTTTTCCTTCCATTTTAATGTCATGTTCTGCCCAAACTCCCACTTTTTACTTGCTTTTTCTACTCAGGGATACATATCCAATCCAAGACTATTCTAGGAATAAGTCAGACCATTCTCCTGGAAATGAAATAGGCATCCAAGACTATGTCAATAAAATGGGTAATGTTGATCCACAATGTTCGATCCTATTTTTTATTAAACCTGGACGGGATGTAATTGATATGTAATACTGTAAAGTATATGAATCCTCCTCTATTGTCTCCCCACTCCACTCCCATCTGCTCCTCCTCATCAGTCTCACCTATTATCTAACGCTGAACCCTAGGCTTCCACATTCATCCTACCAGAGATCCAGATATGTTATTAACTTAGGGACTCAAGAACCAAAATCAGATTCTGAAACCATTGCTAAGTAGAGATCTCCCAACAAACTCTACTCCAGGGTTTTCCTAGGGGGACTGGACCACAGCAATTGGATTGCTTATGGATGCTACAAGTGAGGCATGGTCCTAATGAACCTAGATATTCTGATTACTTACAGAACTTATCACACACATTCAACATTAACACATTTCAGGAAGAAAGAATCACATATATTTCCTAGTCCCTATGAAGAACTGGTTTAGACACCAAAACTTCATCTCAGACTCATCAAAAGTTTATTGTGCTCAAAAAATCACAATTACAGTTTGAAGAAACCCAAGCAATAAATGTAGAAATGATGTCTATATTGAACATTCAAAAGGTTCCATAATAGAGAAAGGATCTTCTAGGGTCTATTCCAGAGGCATTACATGGTGATATTAAAATGAAGATAGAAAATGGAGGAAAACATACCCAAGAAGGAGCAACAATCAGGGAATAACTAGATGTCAGAGTCTGGACAGATCAGGAAGGCATCATTATTCTTAGAATAGCTAAAGGGCTGGAAATGCTGGAGAAAAGTTGTCTTCTGTGAGGTGCACAATTGGAGTATTGCTGGGCTCATGAAGCTATTAAAGCACAAATTTCTTCATTGATCTTCTCTGTAGGAAATGCCATTGCCTGTAGCAGGACACACATAATTACTAAAGTGTTAAGATGAATACTTCAAGCTCTCTTTTCAGATTCCTTCCTTTCTCCCTTGATCCTTTCATTTGGAAAAGTCTCTTTACATTTTTTATTTGTTTGTTTGTTTGTTTGTTTGTTTGTTTTTATGGGGCGCCTGGGTGGCTCTGTCAGTTAAGCATCCAACTTCAGCTCAGAGCATGATCTCACAGTTCACCAGTTTGAGCCCTGCATCAGGCTCTGTGCTGACAGCTCAGAGCCTGGAGACTGCTTCAGATTCTGTGTCTCCCTCTCTCTCTGACCCTCTCATGCATGCTCTCTCTCTCTCTCTGTCTCTCAAAAATAAATAAAACATTAAAAAATAATAAAATATAAATATTTTTCATTTTAGAGAGAGAGAGAGCATGAGTGGAGAAGAAGGGTAGAGGGAGAGAGAAAAAGAGAGAGAGAGAGAGAGAGAGAGAGAGAGAGAGAGAGAGAATCCCAAGCAGGCTCCACACTCAGCCTGTAGTCTGCTGTGGGGCTCAATCCCATGACCCTAAGATCATGACCTGAGCTGAAATCAAGAATTGGACACTCACCTGCTGAGCCACTCAGGCAACCCTGATTTGGAAAAGTGTCTTACTATTCATCTAACCCAAGTAATAGTAAATACAGTCTAGTAAATATAACCTTTCCGACATGAACTGCATCCCCTACTCTCCAAGTAAGCATGAATGAGCAGACCACGGCTTACGTTCTCTTGGAAGTTTCCACACCACTTTTCAGATTACAGAAATAAAAACAGGCAATGGCCTTCAAGGGATTTTCATTTCATCCAGTGAATTTATCTTAACCCCACAAGAGCCAACCTCTGGAAATGTTTCTGAACTGATGTACCGCTTCAGAAAATATAAACCAGAAGTGCCCAAATCCTTCCTATATCATTTGGTTTAGAAGTATTATGTGCATCAATGGTCTTAGGTAGTAAAGATAACTTCCAAGATTGAATTTGTGGTCTAGGTGTACATGTATGCGAAAGAATATGGGATCTTAAAACCTTGGGATACCAGATGATGCCAAAGTCTGATTCTGTCCAGCAAAGATAAATCAAGAGCCATGACTTTCCTGTCATTTTCTGTTAAAGATATCACACATCCTTTTCTCCATTCTGTTTCCTACCCTTGGAAAACTCCATATATGTCTTCCACTGACCACATGACACCCACCTGTGGATGCCTCACAGAGGCCCTCTGCGTTCACCAGCATTGACCTTGCGCATGCCCTTGATGATGAAGATGGTTCCAACAATGATGCCCACCAGACCCACGACCAGGCCCAGGGCACACACCACATTCTCTGTTGTCTCTGGGAGGGGGGTTGGTGCATCAAACTCTGGGGAAAACAAAACAGAGTACGGTACAGAAGTAATGACAGTCATATGGAGTAGCACCTAGAACCAAATGTAGGGTGTTTAGTCAAATGAATAGTTACTAAACAATTAAATAAGAGGAAGACAGAATGGTGGATGAAAGGAATGCAAATTAACAAGTGGGGGGAGCTGAATAATGGGATAAGACAAGGAATAGGATGTGCAGCAATTGTTATGGATGTGTTAGTGTACTCTGGGTCCCTAAGCACCAGACACATGCATCACGGGAGGAAACCATAGAATGAAGGAAACTGAAAATAGTCCATACCCCAGTGCTTGAGAAGAGGCTCATCCAAACCCCAGTGCTCCACCTTGCAGTCATAGACATCCTCTGTCGAGGGTAGGAAAGGGAGATAGTGGAACTTGCGGAAAAGGTGGTCTTCCCGAGGCAGGAAGACGGTCTCTGACACTCCTGTGGTGACAGGCTTTCCATTTCGAAGCCACGTGACATTGATCACTGGTGGGGAGAACTTGTCGATGAAACAGATGAGGATGTTGGGCTCTCCCAGTTCCACAGGGCTGTTTGAGAGCACCGTCACCTCGGGAGGTTCTGGGGATGCATGACAGAAATTAGGCCTCCCTGCTTAGGCTATACCCTCTCCCTCCCACTGAAGCTTTTGAAAAAGCAATTGGAAATGTGTCCCGAGAATCTATGCCACAGTCTCAGATACCTATCTCTGATACTCTCCCCCGTGAATTGGAACCAATGTTATGGTATAAGATACATTGGGATACTTTAAGTAACGGGTATAATTTTATTCCTGTCTCTCCTGGCATAGATTTGGGGCAATGACTCACAGTATGAGTCACTGTGGGTGGTGAGGATAAGATGTGAGCACCTCAGGAAAGGAATAAACTCATACATTGTTCTTGGGCCTTTGGCATGAGAGGTAGGGGCTTGCTGATGGCGACTCTAGGCCCCTGGGAGGGAAAGTCAATCACAATAATGTAGCACAAGCCAAAGCATCTGTTTCAACGTTAGGATTCCAATGTCTAGCGGTGTAGAAGTTACCATTGATGTTTGGGGTGTTGTTGGAGCGCTTTATCAAGATGTCCAGGTTAGCTTTGTCCACAGCTATATTGGCCAAGGCACCCTGGGCCTCAAAGCTGGCAAAATGTCCAAATTCTTCAAGCCGCCACACTGTCTCCTTCTTTTCCATATCCACGTGGAAAATCTCATCACCATCAAAGTCAAACATAAACTCGCCTGATGAGTCAGGCTTCAGATAGAACTCAGCCTGGATGATCACATGCTCCTCTGAAAAGGCAGGAAAGGTGTTAGGGTGGGAGAAGAAAGGTGGAAGAGAGAAAAAAGAATCCAGGATGTGAGACAAACATGTTGGCAGGGGCAGTGGAACAATATGGAGTGGAGCTATATGGAGTGAAGGAGTGATGGAGGGCAGGGAGGAGTCTGAAGATGAGGGTCAGGTGGAAGACATCCATGTTGAACACAGCTGGAGGGCAGAAATAAAGGGGCAAGGTTAGAGAGGGTGGATTGAAGGAAATGAGGGCTGAAAATCCGAGTCTTGTGAAGCTGTTGTTTGGCTCCATGTTACTAGCTGAGAAATGACTCCCTATTTGGAAATACAGCAGCAGCTCCTGAAAGAGAATTGTTCACTCATTGCATTTTCCTGGCAATTAAATACACTTAGACAAGAATTCTAGGGCATCTCTCAGAACATTGTAATATAAGAAGAGGGGAAAACTGTTTAAAAGGCTGGGTTCTGAACTGTGGAATCAAATTAAATCTTTAATTCTTATTCAGCTACTTAGTAACCTTGAATTGATTAGTTTATCTACTCATATGTTATTTTCCTACTATACTTTCCTGTGGTTTTGCTTCTACCTTGGCTTTGTCTTTGGAATTAAATGAGGCAAGCAAAGTAAGTAATTTCTTAGTACATCATCAGGCTTGTAACAAGCATTTTAGGGTTAAAGTTGCTTTGTATTTAAGGAACAGAGACACCTCTAGCTTCCCCTTCCATCCCAAGGGAAGAGACTCTATCTTACAAGGTATGTATCTCTATATGTGGCTCTTTCTAGGCAATAGAAACTTAAAATTTCTATCATGGGTCTTGGAGTTGGATTATTACATTACTTATTTCCAGTGTACCTGCCACCCTCTGAGGGATCAGTCTGAGTGAAGGATACTTTTTCATAATACATTTTCACAGAAGTAAACATTTCGTGTGGAGATGACAGAGAATAATAGCAGAATCTCCATATTCTTACTCATTGTTCTACTCTTTTGTGAAAATCACTAAATGATAGTGACCATAGATCATTGTAAAATCTACTGAAGGGGTGAAGGGGATATCCCTCTCCCAAGAGGAAGTAAGTTAAATGCATTTTGTATCAGCATACATACCTGCCCTTACCCTCCCTTGGATAGATTAATTGCTTTTGGTGACTTCCCTTTCTGGTGATCTTCAGTACAATGTGCTTAAAATATGCTGACAGGATTCAATTGCCAAAACATAACTACCATGTATTTGGCTAAGAACCAATGGTAAGAACTTCTCAAATTTTTTTCCTCATTTAATCATACAAAATTATGTGAGATTTTAAAATTTGCTTATTTTCCAGAAAAAGAAATTAAAACCCAGACGTTAGCTTACATTAATGCCTCTCAGAAAATATTTTCACTTCAAGTCTGGCTGATCTCAAAGTCAATGGTATTAATCAATACTCAGCTTTTGTTCCTCTCAACTAAATGTGACTGACTTCAATTTATGATAAGATATTCAAACTATAATTTTTATACTTTCAGATTTAGACCACATGAAGACTGCCACACTTTCCCTTCAGCCCAAAGATTGTCTTGCAAATAGTTACAGTTTATCTCTCGAATGTTCTTAGAGCTTATACCAAAGTTTTGTTTCTCTTAGCACTTACCTTTGATAGCCAATGATTCCTGAGGACCCATCAGTAAAGCCATGATGAAAAATCCTAGCACTGGGACTCTACTTACAGCCATTTTCTTCTTTGGCGATTTTATAGGGGTCAGTAGAGCTTAAGAGTGGGGTAGAACTGACAAGAAAAAAGGAAAAGAGAATGTAAGGTATGATAGAGTCTGACTGATTAAAATTCAAATAAATTGAGCTGAAGCCAATCAGAAAAACTTTTGAGATGACACATCTGTTGCTAAGGAAAGAGCTCTTGTAAAGGGTCAGGAAAGGAAACACTTCGTTCATTAGATACAGAAATAAAGTTTTAATCAATTAATCAAAACAAACAAAAAGAGCAAAAACTCAAGTTTTTGAGAATGTTGTACATTCAGCCATAGACTGTTTCATCCCAATATAAGTTCTAGAAACAGATGTACCTGAAGCACTGAGAATAAAATCTGTGGAAACACCCTGTGTGACAATTAGTGACAGATTATGCCTCTGTGCTGTGATAGCTGGGGAGTTATTTAAGGGACAACAAATCATCTATAGAGAAGGTAAATTGTCATGCTATGGAGAATACTTGATTCTTGACAGTACTAGGTGACAGAGCTTCACTTAAAAAGCTTCTTATTGCTTCAGGATTCTTCTCCAGTTTCCTAGACTCCCAGATGGACAACTCAGCCCAAAAGCTGGGAATCCCTGGCACTGTACTATATTTACAGAACATCAGTGGGGAACTCTGGTGTCCTCTAGCTGGAGAGGGATGGAAGAGATGTCATAGGTAATGGTTACTGGAAGCAGTGGACTGTAAGGGGGGGGGGGTACCTTTTCCTAATCCCCACCATACTAAATATGACCTGAGACTGGAGTGGACCGCTGGGGATACACCTCATTTGAGGAATCAAGGTGATGCATAGGGTGGAGTAAATTGGGCAAAGCTTATTTTACTGGGGGCAATAGAGATAATAACCTGCAGGAGGGCTTTACCATAACTTTCCTCATGTCATAACATTATGAAAGTT
Source organism: Herpailurus yagouaroundi (assembly GCF_014898765.1). Lineage (NCBI taxonomy): Eukaryota > Metazoa > Chordata > Mammalia > Carnivora > Felidae > Herpailurus > Herpailurus yagouaroundi. The sequence continues at coordinate 30,524 of NW_024412549.1, forward strand.
CTCCTCATGTCATAAATTATTGCAGTTCTGATTCTAAGAATTTATTTTGATGCTCACCATTAAGAAACCTGAAAGTTAACACACTCTGGCCCTCATGTTTCTGGACATACAGTGCCGTAGGAAGGAAAACTAAGCCATACATAGAAAGGGCTAGAATCTGAATACTTTCAATAAAGAGAGAACTCTCAGTGAGGCAGACCACCAGATGGTGAGTTCACTGTTATTATCAGTCATGACACATATACTCTGGGCAGATTGTCTATACTGTTGTGCTAATGTCTTATCCACTGCCGGATAAGATATCCACCCACTGCTGCCTTCACAAATCATGAGAGAAAAAACTCTACACATTACTGATTATCTGATCATATACAAGGGCTTTGAACATCCTCTACCACTGACTTCTAGATCACTTAGAAGAGACCCACAGCAGTTTTGCCCTGAAATTGTTAAGAAATACACTTCCTGGAGGCAAAGGAATGGTCCAGATGAGAGTTCTACAGTATCAGTCTCTGCTGAGAGTCTGGTCCTATGATTTAGGCTTGTCATCTCCTCCTCAGAGGTCAAAACAAATATAATTTCTCTATGACTGCCCTTTGCTGGCTGTCATACTCTTTGGTTTTTATAAGTTGCTCAATGAATATATGGTAAACTCAAAGACAATTTACAGAAAAATATCTTAAATGTCATAACAGCACTTTCAAACTAAGGTGTTGCTCAGCAACTTATGATATTGCTTAGTTCTAGAATGCTGATTGGTTCTCCTCATGAGATTACCAAATTGGGAGACGTTAGAAAATACTTTCATTTCCCTTTCCCTGTGACAAGAGAGATGTTCCTATCCAGACACTACTCATGGTCTCCTGTTTTCTTCCTATACTCTAGCTTCCTTAGTCTGAGGGGATTTCTGAGGGCACCTGAGTGAGTTCTTTTCGGTGACATCAAATGGTGAGGAGCCACTGTACTAGTCAGAGTTCAGTCTGTAAATAGAAGTCCCTATAGACACTTTAAACAGAATCGTTTGTTACAATTCTCCTGTATTACAAGGACTTATACCTTTAAAGTGTTAGGAAGACTGGAGGAGCAAAAGTCAGTGTGTACCCCTAAATCCAGGAGGTCAGGAAACTGTCTCCTCTAGAGCCCCAAGGAAAGGACTGTCTTGGAAACACAAGGCTGTTGCCAAGACTCCTGTGTGTGAAACTCTTATGTCTACCACATGAGATAGCTTCAACCTACCTGCCACTTCCCAAATCTCATAATACTAACTTTTACTGGCAGCATGTAGACCACGTTCAGATCTTGGACAAAAAGAGCCTGAGAAATGTAATACTCTTACTTCTATTACTTGTGATACAGACAAGACATAGAAGCTAATGGAAATTTTTCCTTAAATTACTAAATGCAAATATGTACACCTTATCTCTGGTTCCTTCACAGTACCAAACCTAGAACCAGAGGAGTATTTGCGGGTAATAGGTAAGTAAGGCCTAGAAATGAGATAAGTTTCACATGGAACCCAAGGCCACAAGTGTGTGTATGTGTATGTGTATGTGTATGTGTATGTGTATGTGTTGGGGCAGGGGAGGTTGGTAATTTAGGACCCACATCTCAGAATATTTCCCTGCCATCCAACCAGTTTCCATTGTTATGATTTGAACATCTATAGTCAGGTTGTTTTATAGTACCCAAGTTCTGTTCTAAAAGGCACAAGCTGAACTCGATAACTGAGAAATTCTAAAGGAATAGATTCACCACAGAAGACTAAGCGTGTTTGCCTTCAACAGCTGTCCCCACATGACCAATTAATGGTTTGACTCCTTACTCAGAACCTCCTCCTGATTTTAGACATTCTGGCACCTTGTTTTCAGAAGTCATTTCCAACTCCACATGCCATCTTTCCCACTCCATATCCAGCACAAATCCCAGAAATGTAGGATATTCCAATGCAAAGTTGTTTCCATCTTCTGAAAATGTGCCTGCCCTCACCTGTGAATCCTCCTTTCACTTCTTCTTCCAGGAATAGAAAGTGATTTTACTCCACAGTCCAGGTAAGAAAGTCAAGAAATGGCATTCTTAAATATTATTCTCTATTGCATGAGATCTAAAGTGTGGAATTTATTTAATTCCGAATGATCTTATAGAATACAGGTGTGTTTGCATACATATACCTATATTGTGTGTGTTTGGGGGAAAGAGAGCTGGAAAAGTCTTCATTTTTAATTGGTCACATTAATATATATTTTTGCTTAACAATTACCTGTTGAAGATGTTTTGTTTAAGGAATTTGGTCAGCAATTAGGGCCAGAAGTTGGCTGTAGGTCAGCCACTGCGAGGTGACAGACCCAGCATCATTTACTTTGCAAGGTTCAGAGGTTTCTATGAATATATTTGTCAGGTTGGATGTGGCCAATTTGATTGTAAGGCAGGGTTGTGTTGGACAATAGGGAGGGGTATATGGGTAAGATGTGGAGAGGAGTGCAGGTGGTAAATTCAAGCCTGGAGGAGGTGTCGGTAGTGGTGGTGGAAACAAAATGAGGAACAGAATATGTTGTGGAGGTGTTAGGTGGAAAGCAAAGCTGTAATCCAGTACATTTAGCAGTGAAAACAGCATGGAGAGGTCCCTGATCACGGAGTTGAGCAGGTCAAACTGGGGGTATTGTGAGGAAGTACTTATGTAACTAGGATGGTTTAGAATACATTGTTTGGCTTCATTGACATAAAGATGAAATGCTGTTTAGTCCTTCCAGGCAGATGGCAGGGGACTTATGGTTTACAACCATTTTGCTAAAGGTTAGCTTTCTGAGGCAAGTGCTTAGCTCTTTCAGAAAAAAAAAAGTACTCTCTTGGGTCCTCATTGTCAATCATTTGGAGGCATGTTTGCAAATAAGCCTCCAGGTTGACAGTTAATATAATCATTTCCCTCCTTGTGTGGGAAAAAATGAGAGAAAAAAATTCCAATGTCCCACAAGTTTGGGGCACATTGTCTTCCTTGTTGTTCTCTTGGGTTGTGGTGTGGCCATCTGAGGTAAAATCATCTCCAACAGTAAGCTCTCAGGAAAGGGTGATGTTGTCTGTGGAGTTGGTGTGCTTGGGAGTGGTGGAGGCCAACCTGGCGGAGGGTGGCCTTTCCATGAAGAGATCAATGAAGGGTATAAGTGTCAGGCTGGTGCTGAATTCTGAGTATATGTGCTAGAGGCCTGGCCCAGGATGGAACCACAGGTATGGGCTCTACTGTTACATGAGCAGTCTCAGTGAGCTCCATTGGATCAGCAGGGGTGTACCTTGCAAAGGAGAATGCAGTGTCCATGACCTCATTTTGTGGGGACTCCATTAATAATATATATTCTCGAGGGGCACTTGGTTGGCTCAGTCAGTTAAGTGTTCAACTTCAGCTCAGGTCATTATCTCACAGTTTGTGGGTTTGAGCCCTGAATTGGGCTCTGGGATGACAGCTTAGAGCCTGGAGCCTGCTTCAGATTCTGTGTCTCCCTCTCTCTCAGCTCCTCCCCAGCTCTCTCTCTCTTTCTCTCTCTCTCTCAAAAATAAATAAACATTAAAGAAATTTAAAAATCCTCAACAAAATACTATCCAACTGGATCCAACAATACATTAAAATAATTATTCACCAAGACCAAGTGAGATTTATACCTGGGATGTAGGGCTGGTTCAATACCCACAAAACAATCAATGTGATACATCACGTTAATAAAAGAAAGAACAATAACCACATGATCCTCTCAATAGATGCAGAGAAAGCATTTGACAAAATACAGCATCCTTTCTTCATAAAAGTCCTCAAGAATGTAGGGATAGAAGGATCATACCTCAAGATCATATACGGAAGACCCACCACTAATATCATTCTCAATGGGGAAAAAATGAGAGCTTTCCCCCTAAGGTCAGGAACACGACAGGAATGTCCACTCTCACCACTGTTATTCAACATAGTACTGGAAGTCCTAGCTTCAGCAATCAGACAATACAAAGGAATAAAAGACATCCAAATTGACAAGGAGAAAGTCAAACTTTCACTCTTTGCAGATGCCATGATACTCTATATGGAACATCCAAAAGACTGCACCACAAAACTACTAGAACTGATCCATGAATAAAGCGAATGTGCAGGATATAAAATCAATGCACAGAAATCAGTTGCATTCCTATACAACAATAATGAAACAACAGAAAGAGAAATCAAGGAATCAATCCCATTTACAATTGCACCAAAAGCCATAAAATACCTAGGAATAACCCTAACCAAAAAGGTTAAAAAATATATATACACCAAAAACTATAGAAAGCTTATGAAAAAAAAATTGAAGATGACACATGCACACACACACACACACACACACACACACACACACAAATAGAAAATATTCCATGTTCATGGATTGGAAGAACAAACATTGTTAAAATGTTGATACTACCAAAGCAATCTACATATTCAATGCAATCCTTATCAAAATAACACCAACATTCTTCACAGAGCTAGAACAAATAATCCTAAAATTTGTATGGAACCAGAAAAGACCCCTAATAGCCAAAGCTATATTGAAAAAGAAAACTGAACCTGGAGGCATCACACTCCCAGACTTCAAGATGTATTACAAAGCTGTAATCATCAATACAGCATGGTACTGGCACAGAAACAGACATTCAGATCAATGAAACAGAATACAGAACCCAGAAATTGACCTACAAACATATGGCCAACTAATCTTTGAAAAAAGCATGAAAGAATATCCAATGGAATAAGGACAGTCTCTTCAGCAAATGGTGCTGGAAAAACTGGACAGCGACATGCAGAAAAATGAACCTGGACCATTTTCTTACACCATACACAAAAATATACTCAAAATGGATGAACGACATAAACATAAGATAGGAAGCCATAAAAATCCTAGAGGAGAAAGCAGGCAAAAACCTCTTTGACCTCAGCCACAGCAAATTCTTACTCAATACGTCTCTGGAGGCAAGGGAAACAAAGGCAAAAATGAACTATTGGGACCTTATCAAAATAAAAAGCTTCTGCACAGTGACAGAAACAGTCAGCAAAACTAAAAGGCAACCAATGGAATGGCAGGAAATATTTGCAAATGACATATCAGATAAAGCATTAGTATCCAAAATCTATAAAGAACTTATCAAACTCAACACCCTAAAAACAAATAATCCAGTGAAGAAATGGTCAAAAGACATGAATAGATACTTTGCCAAATAAGACATCCAGATAGCTAGCAAACATATGAAAAAATGCTCAACATCACTCATCATCAGGGAAATACAAATTAAAACCGCAATGAGATACCACCTAACACCAGCCAGAATGGCTAACATTGACAACTCAGGCAACAACAGATGTGGGCAATGATGCAGAGAAAGAGGCTCTCTTTTGCACTGCTGGTGGGAATGCAAATGGGTGCAGGCACTCTGGAAAACAGTGTGGAGGTTCCAAAAAAAATTAAAAATAGAACTACCCTATGACCCAGCAATTGCGCCATGAAGTATTTATCCAAGGGATCCAGGTGTGCTGTTTCAGAGGGGCACATGCCCCCCAATGTTCATAGCAGCGCTGGCGACAATAGCCAAAGTATGGAAAGAGCCCAAATTCCCACCAACAGATGAATGGATAAAGAAGATGTAGTATATATACACAATGGAAAACTACTCAGCAATCAAAAAGAATGAAATCTTGTCATTTGCAACTACGTGGATGGAACTGGAAGATATTATGCTAAGTGAAATTAGTCAGAGAAAAACAAATATCATATGACTTCACTCATATGAGGAATTTAAGATACAAAACAGAAAAACATAAGGGGAGGGAAGCAAAAATAATATAAAAACAAGGAGGGGGACAAAACACAAGAAACTATTAAACAGAGAACAAACAGGGTTCCTGGAGGGGTTGTGGGTGGGGGGGATGGGCTAAATGGGTAAGGGGCATTAAAGAAGACACTTGTTGGGATGAGCACTGGGTGTTATACACAGGAGATTCTGAACACATTGATAAGCTAATTATAGGGACATTTATGGATGCCAGCTTTACAATCCAGGCCTCATCCATTAAACTTATAGTAAAAATATTAGAATACAAATTGACCAGCCAGATGGGTCTGATTTGGTCATGCTGGGAGAGCCTTTATGCTTGGGATATAATTTGAGAGTGGTATAAGGACAAACTGATTCATTTGGGCATCACTTCCATTGGTACCATTTAATGCAGAAGAAAGTGAACTCTTGGTCAGACTCAATGGCCAGAATCCATGACACACAGGCTGAAATCCTTCCAACCAGGCAGGCAAGTGCTTGATGCTCAGCCATCCTGTAGTGCAGTTGTATCCCTGCTGAATGTGTTTCAGCACACTTCCTGAGAGAGTGTTAGACACATGGGGTCTAGTAGCAATCTTATTATCCTGCACTACATAGTAAGAGTAATAACCGCAACCAAAGAGTGTACTTGCATTTGAGTAGTTTGCGAGGCCTCCTTCAGGGTGTGCAATATGGATACGGAATGAGGGCCATGTATACTTCCTTTGGAGCAAAAGATCCTTTACTTCTTCCTCTAAGGAGCTGCAGGGACCTCGCCCACTTATGCTGAGAGCAGCTGCTAGATCCTGAGGTTCCTATATGAAGTTCATTTTCTAATGTGGCTGTGCACTAGGTGCTTCTTTTCCTATCTCTGAGATCCATACAGTTCCACTAGTGGTTCCTGGAGCTATAATTTCAATCTTCTGCAAAATTTTCAATGAGTTTTATTTAATTAACCAGGCTTTATAACCTGAGTTGTGATGCAAACCCAGTGGCTTTAGAGTCATGGCTGGTACCGGGCCATCATCTGGTCCAATAAATCTGTATAATCATGATCTCCAACAAATTTGGTAGGGGTTTGTACCCTTGGACTCTGTATTAGAAGAGGATCATACTGCATAATTTACCCTTGATTGGCTTGCTGGGATGTAGAAGATGGTGAATGATCAGACAGCAAAAGGTGAAGGACACATTCATCTGGTGAGTAGATATGAATGGCATTCTCTCTGACATCATAGGAGTAGGGGTTTACAGGGAATTGGTATATTTTTATATTGTGTATGAAAATAGGCACCATTGTAAGAATTTTTTGGAAATTATTAAAAATTAGAATTGTTTTATTTTATCCCCCATTCCCTTTCTTTCTCCTTTTGACCCCTTTTACTTTTCCTCCCTTTCTCTCCCCTTCCTTCGTCCCTTCCAAATCTTGCTTCCTTCCCTCGTTCCTTCCATCTTTTCCTCCTCCCTTCTTCCCTTCTTTCTTTCACTCCATACATTCTTTTTCTATACCTGCTTCATATTTTTTTACTTAAAGGTCTTGTCCAGATGAGCATTTCAGAAGGCAGGGGGAATGTACATGATGGGGGTTGAAACCAGTCAATGAACACAGTACTGAGACAGCTGCAATCACCCATCAATTCAGTGTGGGAAGGAAAAGAGAAACAGCCTAAATCCAGAACAACTTGCTACAAAAAGTGATTATTCCCTCTAGAGGTTAGTGACCTCTTTAATCCATACCCTGCTTTTCCTAAAACCTCCATCTCTTTCATTCATTACCTATAAATAAATAGCAGGTAGAAAATATTATGGATGACACAATTCACACAGGATTAATTTTTTAAACTATAACTAAAACTCAACTATACAAATTCATTTGTCATTATGGAATGGAAACTTTGTCTACAGAAAAGTAAAGTTTACAGCTCGCTTCCCAGGCAAGGCTCAGATCCAGCAGATGACTCTTGTAGACTTATGCAAAGCAGCCTGGAGATGGCACCAACTATGGGAACAGGCCACTGCCTGGGTCACATCTGGGGATATCCATAGGCTCCTCTTCCCTACCCCATCTTTATCCTGGCCACCAGAAAATTGAAATGGCCCAACAGTGGATAGTGCAGACTGAGAAGTAAAGCTCTTAGACCCATGGAAGACAGAACCATCCTTAAATTGCCTTGGAATCATAAGGAACAAGAAAGAGGGGAGGGAGTAGAGACATGCAATAGGGTATGGAATAAACAGAAAACTTCAGCTAAATGGGGTAAAAAGGCTGATTTTAAACAAGTTGCAAGTGTTTTGATTGAAGGGGAAATGGAGAAGGTCTCAGAAATGACAATGTTACGCTCACATTTCTAGAGTGAAAATACCTGATTTACTTCATGTCTTTTCAAAAATCTACGTGAATAATACACTAGAGTGTATTAATGCTAAGCAAAATAAGCCAATCAGAGAAAGATGACTATCGTATGATTTCACTCATATGTGGAATTTAAGAAAGGAAACAGATGAACATAGGAGAAAAGAAGGATAAATAAAATAAGGTAAAAACAGAGAAGGAGGCAAACCATAAGAGACTTAAATACAGAGAACAAACTGACAGTTGCTGGAGGGGTGGGGGTGGGGGATGGGCTAAATGGGTGATGGGCATTAAGGAGGGCACTTGTGATAAGCAGTGGGTGTTATATGTAAGTGATGAATCACTAAATTCTACTCCTGAAACCAATACTACAGTATATGTTAACTAATGTGAATTTAAATTTAAAAAAGAGAAAAGATCACATATTAGTAATCTATGTTCCTACCTCAACAATCAGTCCATGTCATTTTCTATGTCACCCTCTATTCCTTTTGTTGTTGTTGTTGCAAATGGCAAGATTTTACTCTTTTTGATCCCTGAGTAACATTCCATTGTGTATGTATTTTCCATTCATTAGTTAATGGACATTTGAACTCTTTCCATAATTTGGCTATTGTTAATAGCGTTGTTATAAACATTGGGGTGCATCTGCCCCTTATCCCTTTGGGCATGTATTGTCCATCATTTGGAAGATCTAGTCTTGGGTAGGAGATTTAACAGCCCCTGGTGTGAGTCCTGATGGTGACCCCACATGAATGCTGGTGGCATGTTCCATTCATTTCTGCTTGCACCATGCCACACATGGATCATGCACAAGCATAATTATTAAACAACCAGTGCATCATTAAACAATCAGACACTGATTATACTGTCCTCGTGTGCGCCAGGTTGGTTTCAATAGCACTCCTTTCCTATTGCAGCTTGGGAGAATTTCTGTCCAGCTTCTGTGAAATTGATGTCATGTGTGGGGAAAGAAGTCCACATATCCAGCTACAGCACCTGTCTTTGCCATGGACAAGATGGCAAAGCAATGGATGGTCATAGCCAGCAGCTAGAAATTCATACCCGCTTTTATGCAGAGCTTGGTATGTGTGTCTGGAGACCAAGAGGGAAAGTCAACGTGACAATCAGATACTTAATCAAACTGCACAGACTCAGAACATCTGCTGTAAGCTGGCTCCCACCTAGCAAAGGTACAAAGATAAAGTTTCAAGCCAGGATGAATGTGCAACGGCTGGTGGTGAGATTAGAAGGAAGGGAGGTGATAGGGCTGCTGATGGCTCCCATCCCCACCCAGCCTGTTCAGACCTCAAATCTGAAATTGTAAGAATAGGTGTCACCAGGGATCCAGTACCAAAAAGCAAGAGACACTGGAAAAGAGATGGGACACTCAGACATACATTCTCTTTTTCTTTCGTGAAGGGTTTGGTACCTTGTTGTGAGTTTCCCTAAGAGAGAGGCCTGTTCTTTGGATAGTATTCAAGTTCTGGAGGCATCTTTCACCCCTGAAATCTAAGAAGGAAAGTGGCACTACCCACATGCTCAGCAAATGTTAAGGTAAGTGGCTTTGGCAAATTGGAGCAATATTGGTGCAGAAAGTCAGAGTCCATAGTCCATAAAAAAAACTGACTCTAAGATTGGCCCCAATGTGCCAGGGTGCATGCTAGGGTTTGAGGGAGTTCCACTATTCCTGACAAAGTTGTCTGCCATCTCTCTTACTTATTTTGTTTTATTGCTTCTCAGCCTACTACAGTGACAGCTGCCCAAGGTGCATGTGGAGCTTTTCATGCAAAATTATGTGCAACAGGAAAAGACTGAAAACAATCCAGGTACCCATTACAAGTGACTGGTTGAACAAATGGAGGACTGTCACACAATACAGCATAGTGCGGCTGTTAAAAGTAGCCAACGAGGGAAGGGACGTGAAGCAGAAGGTCTTCAGATAGAAGACTTTGGGCCATGCTCTGCAGCTACTGGTAATGGGACCAGCAGGAGCTGCAACGGAAGTCAGAAGCTAGAACTGGTTCCAGAATGAAAGTGCGGCAGTACTGGAGCAAAAGATAGAACTTACCCTGGAAGGGTGCCTAATTTCTCCAACCACTGTTGAATCCCTCCCCTTCCCGCCCCCCCCCCCCCCCCCCCCCCCCCGCATTGTTAATCTCTGCTTATTTAGATGTTTCTTCATGATCCCCATCTTCAGTCACCAATTTTGCTGAGGCCCTGAGGAGACTGAAGCATACTGGGCAGCAGCAAGTTTCCTACACTTGCCCCTTTCCACACAATTTATGAAAAGAAGAGGTTGGAAGTTAAAATCTGGGATGTTTTAGGACGCAACTCTGTACAGCCTCCCTCACTCCATAGTCGTTGAGCCTCCTGAAATCCCCGTTCTTGACAAACCTGCCATCTACCGGTGACATGAGGAACTACAGTAGCCTGCTTCAGAGTGGCATGGAGGGTGGAATACAAGAACCTGAGAAGTTTGGCAGGGCAAGAGGGTGCAAATGGGGGGGAGGGGGGGTGAGTTGGTAGGTAGATAGTCATGCCTGGCTATCTCTGTGAGTGCACTCTCTGGGGTCCTGGGAGGAGTGGAAGTGCATTAACACACATTCGTGATTTTCCTGATTCCCCAAGTGCAGCATCGGCTCTGGTTTGCTAGTCAGCTGGTGTGAGTTTCACCCGTGCTTGTAGCTCTTCTTGGCACTTCACTCCTACGAGCTAAACCCCACAGTAGAATCAATTTATTGTAATTTTTATCATTTTCAAAAAATCATGGTTGCTCTTAGTGATTGTTTCTACACTTATGTAACTTTTTTGTAAAATTAAATTTAAAAGTGCATTAAACTTTTTTAAATGTGAGAGGAATTGGTTTTTCAGACATGTTTTGGATTCAGAGTCAGTGATTGGTCTGACAGTACTAACAGCTTTCAGACTGTAGGTCCGTCAGAGCTAGGAATTCCCCCAGTGCCCCATCCCTAAACGTTTGGGTATTTCAAGTACCACTCTGAAGAAGTTCTACTGCTTTTTAAAAAATTCTACTGATGTCTGGTAGCAAATCTATAATGTGAGGAGATTTTGCTAGGAAAGCTGCATCTGGACAAGAGTCCTTGAGGCAACTGCAGTTACTCTATTCTTGTGGCATGAACTTTAGGAATCACAATCTTCATTCCTCTCTCAATGACTATTCAATCCATAAGATCTCACTTTGCCACTGATTCTTTGCCTTCCTTGTCTAGATGGCAATACTCTGCTCCCTATCATTTGATGGAACATTGTCACAGTCCTAAGCCCTAGAGGTCTCAGGAGAGCTTTCCACAATTCCATGTCCATTGTGTCCCCTGCTGAGGCCAAAACGACACTGGATAAGGTAGGTAGGATGAGGAGAGTCATACATACCAAGGAGCCCTCCTAGCTGTTTCCTGAAAGTTTATTCTCATATCACCTTCATCTTGATGGACCTGAGGTATCACAGAGGGACTCCAGTATAGTCATGAACACAGAAGAGCTTGTTTCTATTCCATCAGGGCTTGAGTTAATCCTCAGGCTATTTATACCTTGGAACACACCACTGTGGGGTGCAAGCTTCCCAGAGGTCAGGGTTGTTGACATGCTTCTATTTAGTCAGCTTCCTTCTGCACACATGGCCCCCTGTAGACCTCCATCCTTACTGATCCTGTAATGGGAAGCCTGAATTCATCATTTAAGCCTCAAATATTACTTTAAAGTGAGGGAACCATTCCTCCTCTCAAAGCCAATTATCTTCTATCTTGTGTCAGAAAAATACATTTTAAAGAGGAACAAATACAAGAAATATTACTGTAAAACATTATTTCAAAGCCTCAGGCTTCTTCTAAACAGCAATAATGACCGTCACACTTTCTTGTCTGTTGTTCCCAAGTTTAAAGGGTGATGGAGGAGGGGGACAGAGAAGGACCACACCCCCCTTCCCAAAGTGCCCGTTGAACTTGTGAAGAGAGGCCACGCTCCACTTCTGAGCAGCAGCTCCCCATCAGTACTCTGGGGAAGCCATCTTCTGGGTGGGATCTTAGGGCTCTGCCAGTGCCGTCTCCTCTTCAATCAGAGAGAAGACCAAGAAGACTATGAAATGATATATTGATATATCACCAGGATATGAGAATTGATTATTTTTCTTTCTTTTCCCGGAGAGAACTCTATATTTATAAGACCCATTGTTATGGGACTCCATGAAATAAATTATCTTTCTGGTGAGTTGACCTGACAATTCTCAAAAAAGGTTTCCATTAGGAGCCCCAAGAATAGGAGCTGATGGTCATCACCTGAATGTCTCCAAATTCTTAACAAGGCTTCTGACTCCTCTTGCATTACTCCTTTCTTGTCATTTCTCATCTCCTCTACTGTTGTAGTCTCCCTTTTTTCCACGACTCCACTCCCAATAATGAAACCTATACCTAAATAGGAATTTTATGTCATGATTATATTCTCACATTACCCTTTTAGGAATATTTTAACATGAGTAGTGCACGTATTATCCTTATCCTTATTTTGAAGCTAAGGAAATTGAAGCCCCAAAAAGAGACTTATCCAAAGTAAAGCTTATCCAAATTTATAGCAAAACCAGAGTTAAAATCTCAGACATCCTAAGCTCAGGGCTCCTTTTATCATACTGGCTGAGGGAGTCGTGAATGACAGCAGCATTTGGAGGAAGAAACAGCTGAGTGAATCATGTGTTGAAGAAAAGCCCTTGAAGGCCTAATAGTGAGTGTGTCTCTGCTGCCCTCTGGTGACCATGTAGATGCATGACTCTCCTTTCCTTCTGTTCTCCCGCCCTCTCTGGGATCTTTGCCTGGTCCCAGATGCTTAGTCTCCTCGGTGCTTCCTGACTGTTTCTCCCACATGTCAACATATCCCTACACAAAATGGACATCCATAGTTCACATAATAATTCAGGACACAGTTCTTACTTCCAAACTGGTAGGCCCTTGAGAAAGCATATGTAAGGGTTTTTTGAGAAGAAATGCACAAAAATTTAAATAAGCTTCCTCAAGTTGGCAGTTACTACTACTGAGACTGACCATAAACAAAATGTATAAAATGGGTGCTAAAGACTCCTGGGAGAATCCCAACAATCTATATCGAGATGATACAGAATATGTGCAATGGGTAGAATATTTTCACACTGCAAATTTCGGTGTAAAAAATTTTCTGTGTTTACTTACTGATCCTAACCTTTATGTCAAGCACTATTATGTCTTATAGTAGAGGAATTAAGCTAATAATTGCAAGTGAAACTCAGTGGCATTCACAAGAATTAATCATTTAAAAACAGACATCTTCCCAGGGTTATTTCTAAGTCCTGAGGTAAGGATGATGCAGTGTTGGTATGGAAGGTTGTCCTCAAATTTCCACCATTGACTCCCACTATATGCCTTGATGATAACTATTCTTTTCACAACATCACTCTCCTCTTGCTATATCATTCCACGCCAGCATTTTAGGTAGCAAAATTCCTTCCAATATTTGAGCCTTACAAGGCCTACCTCTTCTTACCTTGGGTGACTTTCCTTTGCTGCTTCCGTGTTATTTTGGGAGAGGGAAGTCTGTGGCACAGCAGCCATTCTGGGAACCAGAGGTAAAGTGGGGCACTTGCCACATTTACCTAACAGATACATAGAAAGAGTAAAGAGATGCTTGGCAATGCTTAATTATTTTTCTCTCTTCTTCGAAGCTCTCATTCTCCACAGTGGAAAGACTCTTCATCTACACTGAAGGTTGAAGGGGAAAAAATCTTATATTAGAGATAACAACATCAAGTTAGGTGCCCAAATATGGGCTTATGATAACAGGGGAGGAGAAGACACTTCAGGGAAAAAAAATCAGCTCAAATCTTGTTATATCATAATATCAGAAATGCTTATATTTTATACTGAAATGAACATCTAAAATTAAATTTTAAATTATTCTGGAGAATTCCTGAATCCCTGAGAATGTCTCTGCAGAACCCCAGGAGGACCTGTACTTTGATTAAAAAACTGACTGAGGAGAATTTAAAGGAAAATCTAACCTAAACAAGAATACACCCCCCCCAAAAATGTGCCTGTAGCCTTTATCGTTATAATTTTTGTGCCCAAGCATTTGGTTGAGAAGCTTATTAAATTTCCTTAGTATCTGAGAGTCAATATCTGACTCAGCAAAAAGGGACAAAGAACCAAGATGAAAAGAGCAGTAAACTTGCACATATGAGACCTTGGCTGGGTGCTGTGAAGCTGGGGAGGGTAATCCCTTTCTGGCCTCTGTTTTCTCCCCAGGAAAACAAAGGATGGGACATTTGCTATTCAGTCTTTCTTCTAACTCTAAGCCCTAGCAAACTGCATTTAGGTGCAAACTTGACACTAAGGGGGGGGGGAGGGGGGACCCCTGATATATGGGAAGTGGAAGGGTGAGGACAGACCACCAGTGCCAGGGGCTGTGTGAGGACCTGCCGGAGACAGCGCACACTTAGTGTGTCAAATGGGGCCCAGTAGTAGTGCCATGGCTTTCAGGGGTTGGTGGAGTGCTAATGTCACAGTTTTGGCTGCAACTAAACCCAGTCAAAGTCCACTCGTCTGAGTTTCACTTTTCTGGGGATTACAGCTGGTAGGAGGTGAAAATGCTATTCTGATTGCAATCCATTTTCAGGGTGGGCCTCCAGAACCCGGCTGTCCCTTGAGCTTGGGTGAAGTGGCACAAATCCCCCTTCACCCTAAGCCAGGGGTACCCGGGGCCACCTCCATGCCCTCTGGCTGTCCCTCAGTTCTCCCTCCGGTCAGCACCCCAGGACCCTGACCTGCCTTTGGACACCTGCACGTGGATGAAGGGTACACCTGAGACCAACTGAGAAGACCCAGCAGCCCCCAGTCTCACCCTGAAGGAGAAAAGAGACACGTGAGTGGCTTGCTGCGTCCCTGGCCAGGATGGCCAGGGGAAGTTGGGGAAGTCGACTAAGATGAGGAAATGGGATATGTGGACAGTCAGCGCCCACAGCGAAATTCTGCCGCTTGCCCTAATACCTTTCACTTGCATCTGACACTCATACCCAACTCCGTGCTTTTCAAAGTCCTGCTGTAGTTTATGTGATACTGCTGTGCCGCAGGCTGGGTGAGGGCACTAGATTAAACTCAGAACAGCAGGATCACGTTATTAACTTGTGCGTGATATTGTGCTTGTGTCTCTGGGCCTCACTTGTCTGTTGTGGCGATGATACAGCTGAACAAATGTTAGGAATGAGTATCTCCATCAGAGAGGAGAGAATGGAGAAGTTCAAGAAAATAGAGTGAGATTCTCAAGGTCATAGAAGCAAACACAAAGTCACTTTGTCTCCTAGAATTCTTATTTTACCTTGCTTTCCTTCTATAAAAATGTGTAACATATCATCAGTTATATCTATTTTTAAAACTTATATAGATATATAAACTTCAAACTTTGTGGACTGAATAAATTTATTCTCACCAGTTAATTACTGTAATTACTTGGCGTTTTGCGAATTTAACATTTGAGGTCTTTTACTGAAAAAAACAAACCAAAACAACAACAACAACAAAAAACCTCTAAAGACCCAAATATGTAGTAATTTGTCATTTTCTTTGGTGTGAATTTTAATAGTGCACACATAGGTCGCAGAATTCGGAATTGTCACTCACCAAATTCCTCAACACAAACCGCCACTTATCACTCATTTATCATTGCAGCTTAATACTTATACTTTATCCAGAAAATTAAATGAAACATAGGCTTTTAAGAATTCGATGATACATACACAAATTAGACCACATCTCTTGGGAATACCAAAGTTTACCATATTTAGTAGCAATGGCAATTTCAAAAGATTCCTGGCCTATGTTCGAATGGTAAAATTGAGATGTAAAAAACCTTGTAATAAAAATGTTTTAATTTAAAGTTTGCAGTGTAAGTCCATGTATTTATATACAAAAAAATCTGCCAGAGATTTTCCGCACACTGACAGCAGATGGTCCATGACAGTGTTTTCCCTCGGCACTGTTGACATTTTAAGTTGGATAATTCTTTCCTGTGAATTGTATGGTGTTTAGCAGCTCATCGGGTGCCCCCTTCCCCCAGTTGTGACCACCAAAAATTTCTGCAGACATTGCCAAAGACTCTCTAAGGGCAAGATTGTTACCTTTCCCATTCAGAACCCTGGTCTAAGGCAGTCATTCTCTCCATTTATACTCGCTCATGAATTTCTCTCTGAGCACCAGTGAAGGTTAAGACACATTTTCACATTTTCACCATTCTCTTCAAAAGTCTCAGGGGCATCAGGGTGTCTCAGTCAGTTAAGCATCTGACTTCAGCTCCGGTCAGGATCTCATGGTTCGTGATTTCCAGACCTGCGTTGGGCTCTGTGCTGACAGCTGGGAGTCTGGAGCCTGCTGGGGATTCTGTGTCTCCCTCTCTCTCTACCCCTCCCCCACTCACGGTCTGTCTCTCCCTCTCTCTCAGAAATAAATAAACGTTAAAAATTTTTTGAAAGCTTCATTAATTTGGGCAGTTTTTTTCTAGTTGCATTTGTAGGTTTCCCCGGTGCTTTAACATGAAAGGCCTAAAGGAACACAAATCTATAAACTGATTTGTAGCAAGTGCGGGTCCTTCTTAGTTCACATGACTGAGCCATGGTGCTTAGCATGAACTTGACAGGCTTTATTTGCTCTTTCTTGGCGAACAAAATGTATCTGCTTTTCACAAGAGGGGGCATCGGCAATCTCCTTCACTCGGAAGGGAAGTGACTGATAATGTTTCAAGCAGCGAGCAACAGATGGTCTATGCTGTCTTCTAACACCTGGCCCCATTTTCATATTGATACTTGAGTGCTCTTTTAGATCTTCATGTTGTGACTGGGCTTCTATCAGTTTCCCTAAAGGTATTTACATTTTTTTAATGTTTATTTATTTTTGAGAGAGATAGAGACAGAGTGCCATCAGGGGAGGGGCAGAGAGAGAGAAAGAGAGAAAGAGAGAGACAGAGGCACAGAATTTGAAGCAGGCTCCAGGCTCTGAGTTGTCAGCACAGAGCCCACAGCGGGGCTTGAAGTCACAAGCCCGAAGAGCATGTTCTGGGCCAGAGTCTGACACTTTACTGACTGAGCCAGCCAGGCACCTCCTCCCTAAAGATGTCTTAGATGAAAGTGTGCATCACTTTAAACAATGAACAGTCATAATAAAGTATAAATCATCTCCGGAAACACTTGGTTTATAATCTCTATTTGAGTGAATGTTGCTTTCCCTGCCCTGCAGAATCTTAACTGGTATTAGTTTCTGGGGAAAGAGAAGCAATAACTAGTTTATTGCTGCTCCTAAGCGGGTTCTTCCAGTTTGGTGTGAAGCAATAAGATACTTGATGTGTCAGATGGAATGAGTCTTATGCTGCTTTCACTCTGAATTTTTCAGGTTTCAGAACTAAAGCTAGCCTTCTATTTTTGTCCTAGTAATTTCAAAGCTTTTTAGTTGGTGGAAGTATTTTTATAATGCTGGTACGATGGGCATGTTGGGTTCGCCAGCCTCTGCAGTTGCACTATTTCTTATACTTATTCCTGTGTATTTCAAGATGACACTGAAAGGCCATTTAGGGTGGTTTCCTTGGCGGTCTCCTTCTGTAGCCCTATTTCCACCACTCTGTCCTTCATTTTCCAAAGCGTGTCCTGCCCCTGGGTTCTCCCAAGGCACTAGCAATGGCTTCCTGGCTGCAGAGTGAGGATGCGGAGCCCAAATGTCCATCGATGGATGAATGGATAAAGAAGATGTGGTATATATATACAGTGGAGTATTACTTGGTAATGAAAAAGAATGAAATCTTGCCATTTGCAACTACGTGGATGGAACTGGAGGGTATTATGCTATGTGAAATTAGTCAGTCAGAGAGAGACAAAAATCATATAACTTCACTCATATGAGGACTTTAAGAGACAAAACAGGTGAACATAAGGGAAGGCAAACAAAAATAATATAAAAACAGGGAGGGGAACAAAACATAAAAGACTCATAAATATGGAGAAGAAACTGAGGGTTGCTGGAGGGGTGGTGGGAGGGCGGATGGACTAAATGGGTAAGGGGCATTAAGGAATCTACTCCTGAAATCATTGCTTCACTATATGCTAACTAATTTGGATGTAAATTTTAAAAAATTAAAATTAAAATCAAAAAAAATTTCTACATGCTCAGAATAAATGGACTTTAGGAGATTTTTTAAAACATGGAAATATTATTGTCCCTTTAGCTCAGGAGGGCTTTTCATTTCAATCAGAAATCTTCCCTCAGGCCTAAAAAAATTGATTAAAGTACCCCACCTGACATAAGGGGTCAGAAATGAACAGTAACTGCAGAGAAATGGTGTCAAGTCCGTTTCCTTGTTTGATTGTGGAGGGGTTGATGTTGATTCCTTGTTGTGACTGTGTAATTATTGGAAACCACAGAGTGAGTTTGCTCCATGACAGTGTACTCATATTTTTCTCTTGTGTTTGCTCCAGGGAGAATGGTGGATTTTCCAGGATACAGTCTGTCTGGTGTGGTTGCCTCTTTCTTCTTCGTACTGTTCACCATGAGGCAGCCAGGTACAATGAATGCCCTTCTTCCTTTTACTGTATTCCCAAATGTCCCAGCGATACAGTCAACATGCAGAGTTCCAAGTCAAAAGGGCTAGGACAATATTAGGACTGGGGATCCAGGAACCAAAGCATCTATGTTCCAAAAAGGGTCCTCCACTTCCAGCTGTGCTATCTTTGGGAAATTACTTGAGGACCTTCTCCCTTAGTTTCCTTGTCTCTATGATAAGAATAACAGTATATCTGTGTCTTATAGGCTAGGACAGACTTTAGGATTAAATGAGGCTTCACATAAAATACTACCAGGAACGCATTAAGATATTCATCCACCTTCCTGCTTCCATGCAAGACAGCACTTTGGAGACAAGACAATCGACTGCTTCTTAGCATAAATTAAACAGCATGAAAATACTTGGAAACAAGAAATAGAAGAGATTTCCAAGAAATGGATTTTGAAATCTCAGTAGCTGAATTGTATCTTTAAAAAAGATTATGGGGGCGCCTGGGTGGCTCAGTCGGTTAAGCATCCGACTTCAGCTCAGGTCACGATCTCGCGGTCCGTGAGTTCGAGCCCCGCATCGGGCTCTGTGCTGACCGCTCAGAGCCTGGAGCCTGCTTTGGATTCTGTGTCTCCCTCTCTCTCTGCCCTTCCCCCGTTCATGCTCTGTCTCTCTCTGTCCCAAAAATAAATAAAAACGTTGAAAAAAAAATTAAAAAAAAAAACAGCAAAATGTGCAAACATCATGCTAGATTTCTTTAAAACACTGAAAATAAAACCCTTCCTTCTCCAGGTGCCTCCATTTTGATAGGTTGGACATCCCAAAGCAAGCATATTAATCTTCCAACTGACATTTCCCAATTCCTCTTTTTCACTCTGTTTTGTAGATAGCTGGAGAGTGATTGGTCCTGCACATCCTATACTGGCTAGGATTGGGGAAGATGCTCTACTCACCTGTCAAATCCTTCCCAAGAGGGCCATGATGCCCACAAAGATGACATGGTACCGCTCAGATCCCAACGCAGTTGTGTTTGCACAGTGGGATGGAGCTGATGTGACTGAGATGCAAATGGAGGAGTACAGAGAAAGGGTAGAGTGGATAAAGGATGATGTTCCTGAGGGAAGTGTGACTCTGAAGATAAACAACATTCGACCATCTGATAATGGGCAATACTGGTGCTGCTTCCAAGAGAAGAACTATTATGAAGAAACAAGCTTGTTGCTTGAAGTAGCAGGTGAATATCTTGGAAAAGACAGAGTCTTGGAAGGAGAGCTTTATTAACTTGTGGTAAGCTTATTGCCAGTTGAAGAATTACCTTCTAATCATCAAGGCAATTCCTAATGCCCAGCCCTCTTCATTTGAAGAGGAATGCCTTCATTCGAAGGCAGATAGTTCTGAAGTCTTCAAAGCAAGCTCACCTAAAACAGTCTTCTCAAATTTAACTTACACAGTTTTGACTATTCTTGACAATGGAATGGCAATCTGTGACATCCGGTCATTAACAGTTTTTTTCTGAGCCACAGATTTGTGGTATATCAGGCCAATGTGTTAGGGTAAGTCAATCACTGAGTGAGTGAGTTTAGCTGATTGCCCAGCAGTCATATCTCAATGGAATGGGTTGTTCTCTACCCGACCTCCAATATGCAGTAAATTAAATGTGAAAATTGTGTTTCATTGTGGAATGCCCCCCAGTTAGAAAACTAGTGCTGAGAACAAAGTGGTTATGAACTTTGTGCTTTTATGGAGACTACCAAATATTAGTGTTCAATGAATTGAGGACTTGCAGACGCATTTGGACATACCCACTGTGATGCTCTTGTATTAGCAAAGTGAGAAAACAGTTGAGAAAAAGGGGATGATTGACCAAACGATTTGTGCTAGGGAAAAAAACACGCATCTGAAAAGTAAATAATCATATGGTTCCCTGACAGGAATAACTCCCTCATATGCTAATGAGAAAATCAGGCAAATCCACTTATCTTCTCAGGGAAATAGTTCTCTGGAGATGTTACCATCTCTGACTCACACTAAAAATGTTCCCTAACACTGTTTTTTCTTAATACCTACAACTACGATCATTATTTTTATGTTCTAGGTGATTGAAGATGGATGAAAGAGCATATGTATTTCTGAGATGTGAAGAGAGGGAGGCAGCTGTTCACTATCAGGAACCTTTGAAAATAAGCCACACATTTCCTAGGGCTCTAGGTGAAGGGAGAGTCTCTTTCCCCCAGCAAGTGATAGAGTCAGAATTATCATCTATGGGGACCCCTTTGTCTGGGTTTGAGAGTGATGTTGGATAAAGAAAGAATTTCATGATTACATATAACTGGGATTTCTCAAAAACATTTTCCCATTTACTGGAAGGAAGATTTAGAAACAAGAGCTCCTCATGGGGCATCCCATTCTACATGTGCAGGTTATCTACTTGCTCCCCAAGGAGCAAGAATAGTCCCCATGTAGATGATTTCTGGCTTTATATTTATTAAACAGAGTCAAGGTATCATCTAAAATGTCGGACAGAGTTTGTGGCATTGGGAAGCTCAATGAATAAATTATAACACATCTTTGCTGGCAGTACTAGTGACATAAGCAAAATGTCGTTATGTCCCTTTCTCTATTCTCCTCTGTCTGGATCTGAAGAAAAATACGTATGCTAAAGTTTATACATCCAGACTGGAGAACAAAGTGAATATGAACTCCAGTTTGAATGCGAAGAAGATTTTGGGCTACTTCTTGCTCCCCAGACCTATGAACTCTTGCCCCCTCCCTATAAGCCATGTCACTGGGATCTCAGTTTCTATGATTTGTGCCTCCCTGGGTTCCAGGCCTCAGGGCTGTGTCTTCCTTCCACAGGTGTGGGATCTTCCCCTTACATCCACATGGAGGGACCTATAGAAAGTGGAGTCCAGCTTGTGTGCACTGCAAAAGGCTGGTTCCCAGAGCCCCAGGTCTATTGGGAAGATGCCACAGGAAAGAAGTTGCTGTCTGTCTCTGAGCATTCCATCCAAGATGAGAACGGCCTGTTCTATGTGGAAGCCACTCTTGTGGTGAGGAATGCCTCTTTGGAGACCGTGTCCTGCTTCATCCACAACCCTATCCTCAATGAGGAGAAGAGCTCAGTCATCTCCATTCCAGGTCAGAGCTCTGCCTCTAGTACTAATGTGCTCAGATTAACAAGAAAGGTTCAAGGGACTGTTCCTTAGCACTGAATATTCTTTTTATCAAGGAAAATATCTAAAATTTAAAAATATGTATTAAAAGGTATAAACTGGGGTGCCTGGGTGGCTCAGTCGGTTAAGCGTCCGACTTCAGCCAGGTCACGATCTCGCGGTCCGTGAGTTCGAGCCCCGCGTCGGGCTCTGGGCTGATGGCTCAGAGCCTGGAGCCTGTTTCCGATTCTGTGTCTCCCTCTCTCTCTCTGCCCCTCCCCTGTTCATGCTCTGTCTCTCTCTGTCCCAAAAATAAATAAACGTTGAAAAAAAAATTAAAAAAAAAAAAAGGTATAAACTATTAATGGTTGGAATTTTGATTGAATATTTTGATTGAATAGCTATTGTGAATGATATTCCAGTTATTTTCAAGTTCTACCTTTTCTTTTTGAATTAATTTTCTTTACTCACAAGTATGCATCACATGACAAAGAAAATTAAACTATATTCTTTCAATTAAAATGTTTTCCTATGCCACATTGTGCCAATTACTTCTGGAAACCTATCATGTGATGATTATCAGAGATGGAGACAACTATTTACATAATAGCATCTTATCTATAACCTTATTTATAAATAGCAACAAAAACAGCAAAAAAGGCACAATACAACAGTGGAGTGTTGTGTCTTATGTTATTATAAATTATAGTATTGATGCAAAATGATATTTTCAAATGATTTTAATGGTTGAAAAATCCTCATGATGGACTATTAATGATGAAGATTATACCTATCTACCTACTTACGTATCTATCTATCTATAAACATTTACAATCATGTGAAGAATAATGGCTTTTAAATAACTTAAAACAGCACTAAGACTTTGGGACACTTTCTTATATTTAGATATTAAGATATAGTTATTCTTACTCATATAAATGGATATGTGAAAGAATTTAAAGTAAACATTACATGTGAATTTTTTTGTCTTTTTTTAAATGTTTATTTATTTTTGAGAATGAGAGACAGAGTGTGAGCAGGGGAGGGGCAGAGAGAGAGGGAGACACAGAATCCAAAGCAGGCTCCAGGCTCTGAGCTGTCAGCACAGAGCCTGACGTAGGCCTCGAACCCACAAACTGTGAGATCATAACCTGAGCTGAAGTCAGCCCCTTAACCGACTGAGCCACCCAGGGGCCCCCACATGTGAATGTTAAAAGGAGCTGAATATATATATTACATGCTTTATATATATAAATGCTTTATATATATGTTTAATCTGTCAGTTTGGAATTTGAGGTAATAATTGTGTATGCCCATATATTTTTATACTTTCCATGCACTTATAAGAAGAATATGTATTATTTTTATAAGATATTAAATTTCAATATGTTAAATATCAGGAAAAACAAACAATTTTTTGTGTGTGTGCAAAAAAAAAAAAAAAGGAAACACAGCTGGATCACAAAATGATCTATGGGAAAGAATATTTTTCTGCATTTAATTTCTTTTTTATAAATTCAGCTTTTCAATTCAAAGTAGAACTTTTTTCTTTACTTTTCCTTTTCTTTTCTTTTCTTTTAATAGTTTTTCTCCTTTCCTTAGATCAAATTCTTTAATATATTATTTTCATTCTTTTTACAGAGAAACTCCAGAATGAGCTAGGTAAGTAGACATTGGATGCACAAATGTAGAAAAGACTTTGCCTCCCCAGAGGAAAGTGGTAATCCCTGGACAAAGCCAGCAGGATCTACCATGACAGCTCGTGATCCAGATGAGAAACTGAGGCACGACTTTACCAAGTATCAAGTTCAGTAACTACCAAAGGTGACTAGCCAAATGTAGGCCTCCACAGCCTCCTTCAAGCACCATTGCACAGTGTAACCTTTGACTTTAAGTGTTCACAGGGACCCCAGTGAGCTTCAGATAGACACCCGTAAGGGGCACAGACATAATCTCTGCTCTATTTGACTGGAGGAAAGGGTGGTGTCCTTAGACACCATTCCTTTGTGTCTAAGGAATGGTATAGGACAGGGGGTGGGGCTCTGGAGGTCCTTTTAAAATATTTTAGTGTGAAGGGGCAGTGTCATGGTAACTGGAAGTCACTACCCATCACCTTAACCCTCTGGCCTGCTATGGTTTCTGCACCTTCTCCTTACCCCAGTGGATGGGAGCCTCATCACTATTGGATGGGAGCCATTACTTTCCCAGATCAGGCTGGAACAATGTGCTGGGTCAATCAATCATTTCCTGTTTTTCTGTTTCTTTTTTTTACTTAGTAGTTGGACTGCAGTATTATTATTTTACTGTACCTAAGATAAAGATAAATGGTTTAAAAAGTAACCAACTGATATTTGAGTCTCTTTCAGTTTTTCCTTTACTTCCTTACCATCTTCCTCCTTTCTGTGATGTCTTCTCCCAAACCATGATAACCAGCCTGCTCCCTGCCCAGATGCATATGACCTTGTATCACTTATTTTCTCCATCAATATCCTGCTCTCTCTCAAATCACCATTTACAGGAATGTATGTGTGTGTGTGTGTGTGTGTGTGTGTGTGTGTGTGCCTATGTGCACATTAGATGAGCTTAAGCATACTTTTCAGTCCATGTAGGAATTTTTGAGGAAAATCATGGTGGCGAACCCACCTCAATCTCTGCCAGAGTCTAGTGTGACACTTTCGACCCTATCGAGCCATAAAGATAAAGGGAAGGGCCTTGGGAAGGTCAAAGGTAATGCCACAATCTGAGGAGAACTTCACCCCTGTGAGTCTTACCTTCTAAGTTAGATCCCTTGCTGCCTGGGTGGTATCTGCTTATGAGCAGTCAGAAACCTTAACCAACAAAACTTGTTAGTTACAGATCAGAAAGTCAAGCCAGTGTTTGGGGCAGGTTGGCATATGTCTCTCTCTGTCCCCCAGGAAGACTTTAGGTAAAGAGTCACTCCTCCAAGTTATCTGAATCTACTTGACACGTCCATTGCAGACCCAGCACACAAAATGCAATCTGATGTTGTGCTGTTCCTAGTTGTGCTGACCTTCTGGGACCACAGTAAAACATGAAGAAAATATGGAGCTCCCCTGGCTTCCTGTCAGGTGGGGATTACAGGGCTGCACCTCCAGGAGCTTTGAGGGTTGGTGATCATTGGTCTCTATTTTCCTCATCTTCAGAATGAACGTGTTGAATTTAATCTCTAATGTAGTGTCAGGCCCTAAGAGTCTGGATATGATATGATATAATTAACTTAATATTATATAATATCAATATATATATATATATTTCACTTAATTGAATATGCTGATTGAAAGAGGATTACATGACATATGATGGGATTATCAGGTTTTAAGGAATTGGTGTATTATGCAGTAAACTGCACTCTCCAGAGAATATTTAATTTTCAGTGAATATTCAGAGGGCATTTCAGTAACATACATACAATACCACCACATAAAACAAAACAACATATGTCATCACAAATTGTGTGGAAGGGTATGGACAAAACTATATAGAGAAAGGGAATTATGCAGAGCTTTTCACAAGGAACTTGTATTCTAGTAGAATCTCAATTATTAACAGATTGCACTACATGATTTTTTTCCTGCACTTTAAACTTTATTTTTTACTTGGATATTGGAAAAACAGGAGTTTCATATATGTATGATACACCTACTCATATGGGTAATAGAGATAAGGAAATCGTCTGTTTTATTAAGCAATTTACTGTAAAATACATGGATAGAGAAAGAGCAGCAGACTAATCCCTAGTTCATTTTTTCTGACTCCTACTTTTCCCTTAAGATTTTAAAAGATATATATGCAACGGAGATAATATTATTTTAGGTAAAATTGAAGGATAAAGCAAACAAAATGCTGGAAATAATTGGGAGCCAAATTTTAGCTAGAATAGAAAGGAATAATCTGAAAATTAGGATTGTGTTGACAGTTTCCTTTCTAAAGAAGTACCTGGCAGATTTTGGCTAATTACATAATGAAGACATTTTTGCCATTGACTCCCATCCAGACAATACACGAATTTATGCCTGTATTTCTATTATAAATGATCACCACCTATGTGAAAACATTTTTACCACTTGATAGAAAAGGTTGACTCTCAATTTAGAACAAAGCAAAACTGGCATGGTCAGAGCCTGATGAACTGGAAGTGTAACATAGCTTGGGTCCGGGAAAGCCACCAGAGAATATCTCCCATTTTCACAATGGGAGGATTAGGACTCTTTTGTGTATTTGTTGTTGTTTTATGTTTTGTATTTTAACAACCTCCCCAATTCTTGATCTTATAATGCTTCGCAAAATAATCTGATGACATTGAACCTGATGTGTGTTTAGAATTCCACATATGTGGGACCTCAGGGAACTAAAATATAACGCCTTATAAGGTGTTATAAAAATCAAACCAGGGGATGGTTTCTTGATATTTCATTACTAAAAATCCACCTGACACTCATTCTTATCCCTTCTCATTATCAAGACAGAAAGAATGGTTACGGTGCCCTTGAGTCT
This sequence comes from Herpailurus yagouaroundi, assembly GCF_014898765.1. Classification (NCBI taxonomy): domain Eukaryota; kingdom Metazoa; phylum Chordata; class Mammalia; order Carnivora; family Felidae; genus Herpailurus; species Herpailurus yagouaroundi. The sequence goes on from NW_024412549.1 coordinate 56,924, forward strand.
CACGGTCTGCATGCCTCCACTCACATTGTTTGATCATCCAAGAGGTTCATATAGATTTTTGTGTATAACTCCAGAACAATCTTATTATTTTGATAGTGATATACTTATTTTACAGTTTAAGAAACTGAGGCATACACAGATTGAGTAGTTTAAAGAGGTCATATAGATGTGAAGTGATAAAATACTAATTTTATTCTAGAAGTAGTAATTGCAAAATTATTTTATTGTGGTGTAATCTGAATAAAATTATAAGTAACGGCAGGTGTGGGTTCCATTAGTAGTTCTTTTTTTTTTCAGACTGACACACATCATGGGATGCTTCTACCTTGGACAGGGACAACCTCTATCCTGATTCCACCAAACTTCCCCCTCTCTAAAGGATGACCTTGTGCCTCACAGCTTCCCTGGGATGCCCATGGGTTCTAAACACCACTGGAGATGTTCTTACTGATGGCACTATTTGTTTCATTTTGTTTCTTTCATTGTGTTTTGTCTGCTGTATTTCATAGCTTCCTTAAAAGTGATTGGACCTTCCCAGCCCATCCTTGTCAGAGTGGGAGAAGACATACAACTAACCTGTTGTCTGTCCCCCAAGACTAATGCACAAAGCATGGAGGTGAGGTGGCTCCAATCACACCATTATCCTGCTGTTTATGTGTATGCGGATGGGGAACATGTGACTGAAGAGCAGATGACAGAATATAGAGGGAGGACAGTCTTGGTGAGTGATGCCATCAATGAGGGGAGACTGACCCTGCAGATACACAACGCCACAACGTCAGATAACGGGCAGTACCAGTGCCGTTTTGAAAAAGATGGTGTCTACCAGGAGGCGAGTTTGGATCTGAAGATAGTAGGTAAGGATTCCAGATGTTTTGGTTTCAACCTCTGTTCCTACTGCTTTAACATGCTAGTTCCTGGAAATTTCCCTGGTACCTGAAATTTTCTGAATGACCATTCATTTGTCAAATTTATTTATTTTCTTTTTTTTTATTTATATATGAAATTTATTGTCAAATTGGTTTCCATACAACACCCAGTGCTCATCCCAAAAGGTGCCCTCCTCAATACCCATCACCCACCCTCTCCTCCCTCCCACCCCCCATCAACCCTCAGTTTACTCTCAGTTCCAACAGTCTCTTATGCTTTGGCTGTCTCCCACTCTAACCTCTTTTTTTTTTTTCCCCTTCCCCTCCCCCATGGGTTTCTGTTAAGTCTCTCAGGATCCACATAAGAGTGAAACCATATGGTATCTGTCTTTCTCTGTATGGCTTATTTCACTTAGCATCACACTCTCCAGTTCCATCCACGTTGCTACAAAAGGCCATATTTCATTTTTTCTCATTGCCACGTAGTATTCCATAGTGTATATAAACCACAATTTCTTTATCCATTCATCAGTTGATGGACGTTTAGGCTCTTTCCATAATTTGGCTATTGTTGAGAGTGCTGCTATGAACATTGGGGTACAAGTGCCCCTATGCATCAGTACTCCTGTGTCCCTTGGATAAATTCCTAGCAGTGCTATTGCTGGGTCATAGGGTAGGTCTATTTTTAATTTTCTGAGGAACCTCCACACTGCTT
>NW_024412549.1:63507-183344 GCF_014898765.1 Herpailurus yagouaroundi
TGCCGGAGGTATGGCTCCGCAGAAGCGCAGAGTTGGGTGTTTGCGCGAGCGGAGCGAGCAAGTTCCCTGGCAGGAACTGGTTCTCTTTGGGATTTTGGCTGGGGGATGGGCGGGGGAGATGGCGCTGGCGAGTGCCTTTGTTCCCCACCAAACTGAGCTCTGTCGTCCGGGGGCTCAGCAGCTCTCCTTCCGTTTGTCCTCCAGCCTTCCCGCTTTCTGAGCAGAGCTGTTAACTTATGACCTCCCAGCCGCTAAGTCGCGCTTGCTGTCGGAACACAGTCCGTCAGGGCCCTCCGCTTTTTGCAAGCCAGACTCGGGGGCTCTGCTTGGCCGGCGAGCCGCCCCTCCTCCCCGGCTCCCTCCCGCCAGTCCGTGGAGCACGCACCGCCTCGCCGCCCTTCCTACCCTCTTCCGTGGGCCTCTCGTCTGTGCTTGGCTCCGGCGACTCCATTCTGCTAATCCTCTGGTGGTTTTCTGGGTTATTTAGGCAGGTGTAGGTGGAATCTAAGTGATCAGCAGGAAGCGCGGTGAGCCCAGCGTCCTCCTACGCCGCCATCTTCCCTCTCTCCTCCCTCATTTGTCAAATTTATATTGAACACTCTGATGCATAGGAACTGTAGTACATACTTATAAGTTCACAAACTCAAATGAACAGATTTAATTCTCTGGGTATAAAATCTGTGCACTTACCAGGATCTCCATAAAATGACCACATGTTTACTAAAACTGGAGAATTTTACTCCATAACTTTACACAAAACTAATTATTTCACAGAGTGTTATTAAAATTCTGGAAAATGTGTAGTTACTAGGAAGTATAACTGTGCGAAGATTAAACTAGATCTACATATCAGTTAAAATAATAAGTATCAACAGAATTGGCAGGATGGGAGAGGAAAGACAAAATCACTCCCTGAATGATAATTTCCCACTGCTTATATTGTGAGTTAGAATTGATTTTTCAATGTTAGCAAATGCCATTGAAGACACAGGTCAACATCTTAGATAATTGATTTGTTTTTCTCATTGATTTTGTGTCTCCGTTCATAAACATATTCATGACATATCCATAGGGGCACACGTTGAGAAGTTAAATGGACTCCATCATTTTCTGCCACTGGACACACATATTTCTAAAATCTTGATCTTTAAGAATATTCTCTTAATCATTTTCTTTTATCCTGTCCATGAGATTTGTGTCATGGTCAAACTTATTTTGTTCACAGATACAGAAAAGATTGGATTTATTTTTTTTTTTAATTTTTTTTTCAACGTTTATTTATTTTTGGGACAGAGAGAGACAGAGCATGAACGGGGGAGGGGCAGAGAGAGAGGGAGACACAGAATCGGAAACAGGCTCCAGGCTCCGAGCCATCAGCTCAGAGCCTGACGCGGGGCTCGAACTCACGGACCGCGAGATCATGACCTGGCTGAAGTCAGACGCTTAACCGACTGCGCCACCCAGGCGCCCCTAGGAAAGATTGGATTTAAAATTTATTGTTCCTCTGACTCTCTCTGAGGATTGAATTTAGGAAGACAAAAAATAAAAAAACAAAACAATAAACCACTCCAGCCAATGTCATCTCTCAGTGGAATATAATTCCACTATAAGCTCTGTTCTCTTCCCAAACCTTTGACTTGCCAAGCTCTTTCCTCTCAGTGAAGTTACTGGCCATATAACCACTTGGCAGATACTTGAGGTTTTGTTCCTTGATCTTTATTCCCCAGGTCTAGGTTCTTCCCCGCTGATTACCATAATAGGACAGAAGGATGGAGAAATAGAGTTGATGTGCAGTTCAGAAGGGTGGTTCCCACAGCCCCATGTGCAGTGGAAGGACATGGAAGCAAAGATAATACCATCATTTTCAGAGGTTCTGACTCAAGGAAGTCATGGGCTTTTCCATGTGAAGACATCTCTATTGGTCACAAAGAGCTTTATTGTGAATGTAACCTGCTCCATTAGCAACCCCCTTCTTGGTGAGGAGAAAATGGCAACTTTTTCTCTCTCAGGTTGGTGACTCCATGTGTTCCTCTCAACTGTGGAAAATAAATATGAAGACAAATGCAGACTTACTTATTTTATTGCTCTACCATATTTTATTTTTTATTTTATTCTCTCTGGTAAAGTCTCCACTATCTCTTGCAAAACTGGTCTTCAGGACACCTGGAGTTCCTATCGATATCCCTTGACTAAAGTCCTAAGGTTATATTGTTGTGTATACACTAACTTTTAAGAATTGACTCTACTGTTACTCTAAGGACAAAGCCTTTTCTTCTGATGTAAAAACAATATCACTCTTGGTGTTCTTTTTTCTTTATTGTGTATTGTCTTCAGAATTAGAAACTAGTTTTCCTTAACATCATCTTCATGCCTGTGGATTAAATAATTTTATCCTTGTGTTACCCTCATTACTCCAGCGATGGTGATATAATTGGAAAAGAGAAGGGAAAGAAATATGTGTGTGTGTGTGTGTGTGTGTGTGTGTGTGTATTTCTGACAGGAGCAAACAATAAAGCTAGCATAAACTTTGGGTCTCTCCTCAGCTTCTGCAGAGCAGGGAGGAACTGACCAGCTATCTCCTTGAGAGACCCACTTCTCATCCTCCTTTCTAGCCCAGGAGTTGTTCAGATAAAAAGAACAATCTTTGAATTTTCCCAGGTTCATGACTTAATGAGCTTATGGGTTTTCCATTTTAGAGTCCATGATGACTTTTTCATGGAAGACAGTGCTTATTTGTGGATTGCTTCTTGCTGCAGCTGTAGGCCTGGTCATGAGGAAGAGGTATAAAAAAGGTAAGTCAGGTAAATAGAAATGGTATGGAGCATACTTTGTAATGGGAACCTTGCTGTGCACTTTCCCTAGCCTCTCTTTTCAGCAACCGCATAGGGGAGGCTTTCAGTGAACATTCAGTAATTAATGAAACATAAGGTCCATGGTTTTACATTCATGTAATGGATTGGTGTTGACTGATATCAGAGTTTACAGTGATAAAAGTAGCAAAAGAATTAAAAGACAATAATTGGGTCCCACTATGAACATTCCCAAGTGATCTAGTTAAGGAGAGGATGAAAAAAGTAGCATAGTCATCTATGCTTTCACGACTGATAGCTGAGACTTGACTGAGGTTCTGTTGGTATGAACATTTCACTAAGATCTTTAAAAATATGGTGACTCACTTATTGGTGGTTCTTGTTCTGTGGATAAAGGGCCCTTATGTGTTGACATAGAGATTGTTTTTTGTGCCCTATAAAGTTTCTTCACTTCAAATTTCTTATGTCACTGTAACTTTGGTTTGCCTGTTTGGATGTTAATGTATGAAATTTATATTTTAAAATACTCCACATTGATTATTATCATAATGGATTTTCTTTCTCTATAATGAACATGACATTGGATCCAAATAGAGCTCACCCAGAATGATACTTTCTGAGGAGAACAAGCATGTGACCCCTGAACACTCATGCAGCCATACATCCTATGGAGATTTGACAACTTGCTCAATGTGCCAAGCCAGGAGGGGCTCATGTGAGGGAAGTGGTACTGTGAGGTGGAGGTTGGGGACAAGACAGTATGGGTCTCAGGTGTTGCCAAGGATAACGTAGCAAGGGAGTCATCCCTGTGTTACCTGCGAATGTGTTCAGGCAATGAGTCACTATAGAAACCAGTACGGGGCCATTACCTTTCTTCCAAGCGTCCTCTCCATGGCTCCAGGATGGGTCAGAATCTCCCTTGAAGAGCCTCTGGATACCTTTACTTTTATAATATGACCAACAAGTGCTCTATCTACACTTTTCCCCAAGTTTTCTTCTCTGAAACTACACTCCTTCTTCATTTTCATTCTTTGATCCTTTAATGTGGGTTCTCCTGACATCTTTCCTGCACCCATGAAATTTTGCAACATCTCCAAGGGAAATAACAACCTTGGATTCTGGAAACAAGGATTATATTCTAAGTCCCAGCTCTTCTCCTTTTACCAGCTGCTTGAAAGGTTTCACACCATCGTCAAGCTACCAAATCAAGATGCCTTAATGTCAGTCTGGCTTCAAATCTGATCTGGAGACTGATCCTTCAGAGAACTATCCTCTCCCAAGCTGTCTGATATCCTGCCACTCATCACAACTGATATGTGATGACCAAAGATTCTTAGAAAATCCAATGGGAAATGCAATTAGGCCTATAGGAGGAAATGCAAGGAATTATTATTTGATATGTTCCTTTACGAAGGTGACAATTTTCCAAGTGGGGCTAAGTAAATGAAAAATACTGTTGAAAAGAGTAAGAGAAAATACAGCTAAATGGAAAGAGAAAAATATGATAACTGAGATATAATCTTGGATATCATATGAAATGTGGAATTCCTGTTCCAGACTTTTTCAAAAAGCTAATAGAGAACTTGGAGTGAAAACATTTTTCAGAAATTCTAGTCCAAGACAAATGCCATATGATTTAATTTATGTGTGGAATCCAAAAGCAAAGCAAATGAATAAATAAACAAAAAGCAGAATCAGATCTATGAATACAGAGAATAAACTGATGGTTACCATAGAGAAGGGGTAGGGGTATGAGCAAAATGGGTGAAGGGGAGTGGGAGACATAGGTTTCCAGTTACAGAATGAATAAGTACAAAAATTAAAGGTACACCATAGGAAATACAGTCAATAATATTACAATAGTATTGTATGGTGACATATGGTGAGCATAGCATAATATACAGACTTGTTGAATCACTATGTTGTAAACCTGAAATTAATGTAACATTGTGTGTCTACTTTCCTCAAATAAAAAAAAATTTAAGTAAAAGAAATTCTAGTCCAAGAAAAAAATTAATTTCTTTTCATTGTATCTATATGAGATGATAGATGTTAACTAAACCTAGTGTGGTAAACATTTCCACAATATATACAAAATGAATCATCATGCCGTGGACCTTACTCTTATATAGTGATATATGTCAATTATTTAACAATAAAAGGAAAAAACGAGAAAAAATCATTGTGTCATGTATATGAAGATATCAGTTTTATTTTTAGAGTAAAAAAAGTGCACAATTAAAATTTATAATTCCAAGATAAATATACATAAGTGATAAATGCAACACATAGCAAAATTTTTTTAAAGTCATAATGAATTAAAGAAGAGAAGCTACATGTGGAAAAGGAGAGACTCTGGAAAAGGGAAGACTTGGAAAAAGTCTTAAAGTCTTCTGAAGTGACAATGAGGAATACCTACTAATGGCACTCTGCTGTTTTTTAGGACGACAGCCATCACAGTAATCACTGTCCTTTGAAAATCATTCATTTGTTGCATCCTGGAGAGTTTCTTTTGGCTCATAGTATTTTTTTCTCTGTTTTTTTTTTTTTAAGTCATACATTTATGTTTGAAACTATGTATTATTCTCCCACTGGTATTTACACATTTATATTACTTAGTTTTAAATTTTTCAGTTGTGAAATACACATAACACAAAACTTATTATTTTAGCCATTTTAAAGTATACAATTCAGTGGTATTTATGCCTTCATAATTTTGTGCAGCCATCTTCAGCATCCAGTTCCAGAATATTGTTCCAGAAGAAAACTCTATAACGATTAAGCAGTCACTATCCATATTCTCCTCTCCCCAGCCTTTGGAAACCACTAATCTCACTAATCTACTTTCTGTCCCTATGAATTTGCCTATACTAGATATTTCATATAAATGGAATTGTAAAATATATGGATTTTGTTTTTAGTGTCTGGCTTTTTTTTTTTTTTTTTTTACTTAGCATAGTGTTTTTAAGGTTCATCCATGTTGTAGCATGTACCAGTACTTCATTCCTTTTTTCTGTTAAAAAATTTTATTTTTTTAAGAGCTGCTTTAGTTTTACTACAAAATTGAGTGGAAAATTCAAAGCATTCTCATATCCCTCCTCTCTTTCCTCACAATTTCCTCTACTATTAATGCCTTGCACTGGTGTAGTACATTTGTTACAACAGATGAATTGATATTGATGCATTATTTCCAACTACAGTTCATAGGTAGGGTTCACATCAGGGTTCACTTTTTTGTGTTGTACATTCTGTAGGGTTTGGCCAATGACTTACAATTTTTGGTACATTAATATACCCTGATATACTCTATATTTTGAATACAAACTTTTTAGTAGATATGTTAGTTTTGCCTTAAAATATTTTTAATTTTACTCTATTTTGATCTAATATAATTTAAAATGTTTTGTCTAATAAAGTCTGAAAGTTAACTATCCCTTTATTTATTTATTTTTTGTCTTCCTTCCTGATCAGTCTTTTTGCTTGTTAGTTTTATGTACTTGTGCCAGCCCTATATATAAACATATAGGTTTTCCCTAGGAAGGTCTCAAGAAAATGTGTTTTTTATCAGTCACATTCTTTCACTATGTATTAAGAAACCTGTTTTTCTTTAGCTCACCAAATTGGGGATTAATTTATTCTCTCAGTTCCAATGCCACTTGGGAAAATCATGGGGAAGGAGAATGATTGGTGGCTTGACTAAAACACCCCAATCATTGAGCCATCACTGTGGCTGATGGATGGATTGGCCATCAAGGATCCTGTTTCCTGACACTCCTGATACATAGGTAGCTGGTCGTAGTCATGAAAAGCATGGGGACTCTCAGAAGAGTTGTACAGATTGGATGGATCTCAATTTAAAGGAGAGGACTGGAGGAAACCAGAGACTTTCAGTTCCATTAGGGCAGTGATTGTGTGTGTGTGTGTGTGTGTGTGTGTGTGTGTCCTCACAAAAAGTGACATATATTAGTTGATCAATAAACATTTATGAAATAGAGGAATAGATTCATAAACAGGATATTTATAAGATATTTTATCTGTATAATGCACTGCGGTCAGCTGTAGAGATAAAGTGATTAGTAAGGCTAATTCCTGCCCTAAGATATTTTTTTATTCTAGTAAGGTCTCTCTTTGTTTTTTGAATGTTTTATCATTCCTTTCTAGGCTCTATTCAGAATGGGATTGCCAGAGTGGTCCAGCAATAAATAATTAATTGATGGAGTCAGATGGTGAATTCAAGGTCACTACTTTGTCAGGAACTATGGGCTACTTGGAGATCCTTCATTGCTCGTTGATTTACTCATAGCAGAAATGAGGATATGATGGAGGATGCTACCCCTCACATTTCTACAACTGTGATCCCAGCAGAAAATTAGCCTTCATATTTTCTTTCATTGCCACCTCTAGCCTATGTTCTTTAAGATCTAAGCTTAGAAGGACAAAACCCATTAAAATGAGTGGAGGAATAGGGGCGCCTGGCTGGCTCAGTGGTGAAGCATATGACTCTTAATCTCAGAGTCCTGACTTCATTAGAGCTTACTTAACACCACCACAACAATGAAAACAACATTTCAGAGCCAGGGAGCTGCCCCCCAGGCCCACAGTGGGTCTGCCTGTCTGCCCAGCCTCTGCTGCAGCCATGGGAGTGCAGGAGTAGACCATCTCCCCTGGAGGTGGGTGAACCTTGTCCAAGCATGGTCAGACGTATGTGGTGTACTACCCAGTGATACTTGAAGATGGAAAAAAATTGTATTCTTCCCAGGATAGAAACAATCCCTTTACATTTATGCTAGGCATGTAGGAGGTGATCCGAGGTTGGGAAGAAAGGATTGCCCAGGTGAGTGTGGGTCAGAGAGTAAAATTGTCTCCCTAGACTACATCTACAGTGTGGTGCCACTGAGAACCCAGGCATCATCCCACCAAATGCTACTGTCCTCTTTGGCATGGAGCTTCTGAAACTGGAATGACAGGAATGACAGGGCCTCCTCCCCATTCTTAGATGTGTCATGGAGGGATCCAGTGCCTCCAGAAGCACATGTGAATCATATGGAGCTTTTTCTGACATTCCACAACACTCTGTATAAACATGACCCTGACTGAATATGTTCTGGCACCCAGCTCTTTGCTCTTTCCCTTTCTTCCCCTAAGTGTGTTGAACTAAACTATATGCCATAAATGTCGTTACTCATTTTATTTAGTTTTTGCTTTTGGGGTGAAGGTTCAGTTTCAGTCTTTTGGATCTAAGTTTCCATGTAAGTATTAGTCAAGTATTAACAGCACAGGTAATGGGTTAACTTTAGAATAGGAATTGGTGTGGGTTGGGTGGGGGAGAATGCAAGAATCTTTATTTTATTATTTTGGATGAAATTTTTATCTGTCATATATTAAACATTCTTGCTGCTGCACTGCTAAGTCATAGCAGATTTGAGGTGTTATTGAGGGCCTGCTCTCCAAGTTGAGACATGTCCTTGGGTCAAATTAAAAGTCCTACCTAAAACTAAAGTGGGGAGTGGGAGATCCTTGCCTCCAATATACCATGCCAGTCTCCCGTTAAACCCTCTGCCTTTTTGTTTGTTTGGTTTTGTTTTTTTTAATATAATTTATTGTCAAGTTGGCTTACATATAACACCCAGTGCTCATCCCAACAAGTGCTCTCCTCAATGCCCATCCACCCCTCTCTCCCCTCTCTCCCATCCCCCATCCACTCTCAGTTTGTTATCTGTATTCAAGAGTCTCTTGTGGTTTGCCTCTCTCCCTCTCAGTTTGTTTGTAATTAATTTTTCCCCTTCCCTTCCCCCATGGTCTTCTGTTAAGTTTCTCAAGATCCACATATTAGTGAAAACATATGATATCTGTACTTCTCTGACTGACTTATCTCACTCAGCATAATACCTTCCAGTTCCATCCATGTTGCTGCAAATGGCATGATTTCATTCTTTCTCATTGCCAAGTAGTATTCCATTGTATATATAAACCACATCTTCTTCATTCATTCATCATTCATCCATTCATCAGTTGATGGACATTTAGGCTCTTTCCATAACTTGGCTATTGTTGAATGCGCTGCTATCAACATTCGGGTACATGTGGCCCTATGCATCAGCACTCCTGTATCCCTTGGGTAAATTCCTAGCAGCGCTATTGCTGGGCCATAGGCAGATCATTCTCACTGAGTTGCTGGACACTACAGGTATCTGTGCCCAGGCTAGGAGGGACCTCTGAAACCTTCTTTGTGGCCTGGCTTATTATTACTATTTTTTTTCCATCCTGTGGTTTTTTTTAATGGATATTCAGGACTTTTGTAATTTCATAGCTATCCAAGCTCTACTTCCCCAATTGTAAAAACTTTAATCAAAAGTTTAAAATGAAAGGACACCTGGGTGGCCCAGTTGGCTGAGTGTCTGACTCTTGATTTTGGCTCAGGTCACCATGCTTCATGAGATTGAGCCCTGTGTCAGGCTCTGTGTTGGTAACATGGAACCTGCTTGGGATGTTCTCTCTCCATCTCTCCTTGGCCCTCCCCCACTCTCTGTCTCTCAAAATAAACATTTTATTAAAAATTTTTTAACATTTTTATTTATTTTTGAGAGATAGAGAGAGACAGAGTGCAAGCGGAGGAGGAGCAGAGAGAGAGGGAGACACACAATCCGAAGCAGGTTCCAGGCTCCAAGCTGTCAGCACAGAACCCCACACAGGGATCAAACCCACAAACCATGAGATCATGACCTGAGCCAAAGTCAGATGCTTAACCGATGGAGCCACTCAGGCATCCCAATAAACATTTTTTTTAAGTTTAAAGTGATGGGGCGTCTGGGTGGCTCAGTCAGTTAATTAGGTATCTGACTTCGACTCAGGTCATGATCTCATGGTCTGTCCATGGATTTTAGCCCCGTGTCGGGCTCTGTGCTAACAGCTGAGAGCCTGGAGATTGCTTTGGATTCTGTGTCTCCCTCTCTCTCTGCCCCTCCCGTTTGCCCCTCCCCCCCTCAAAAACAAATAAATGTTAAAAATTTTTTTTAGAGTTTAAATTGAAGGTGCTGGTTATAGTCATCCAATGAAAGTCCAGACATCATGACAAACCCTTGAGTGTTGTCTTGAGAAAAGCTTCAGTGTCTCCTGGTTTTGGATGTTCAGCTACCCCTGCTCATCTGTTTCCTTGCTTTTCTTCCCCCCTCTCACCCTTTGCTGTCCTGCATAATGATTTGGTGAGAGAAATTATTGCTGTCTACCCACTCCCACCTCCCCACACTACATATGCATGTCAAGTTTTATTATTGCAATAAAAGTGCTTTTATGCTGGCCTTTCTAAAACAAAAAAATGAGTGGAGGAGTAACAGGTGGAAGCATTCTGTAGTTTCTTCAGTTGAGATACTTAAAAACACATCTGGAAACCTCATGCTGATTGTCCAGGGTATATAACAAACGTAAAATATCCAAAACTCAACCTGTTATCCTTCCTGTTCCATATCACAGTTTCAATCCCATTTGTTCCTATTTTGTGGTTATCTCCATGTAAAGGGTTCTTATGTCCAGAAATCCCTTCTCATCCACCATGTCCATTTGATTATGGCTATTAATGCTTGTCCACCATTCACTTACCTCTCTCCTGACTCTATTTTTGCTTGCTTATTATATAAGCCCTCCGTTTACTGTCAGTAAATTTAATATTCTGGGCTCTGGTTTCATTCTTCCTGGGTTTCAATACTGGCTATAATGCATCAGCAGAATGTTGCTAAGGAGATACATCTTCCAAGAGAGGTTGATAATGAGACGTATGGTTTAAAGATCCGTTAATAGTGTATACAAATCTAAGTGGATCTCTTCTATCTCCAGGAAGAGGGAGCTTTTTTAACAGGAGAAGCTCATATTTTATATCCTTGAAGACATAGGCTTAGTTGCATTAAAGGGAAAGAAACCCTGAAGAGTGGGAAGAAGATGGTCAGAAAGAAAAAAAAAAAAAAATATATATATATATATATATACACATATCAGCATTCTCAATGACTTTTTCTCCATGAAGCCTGTAGATGTTTCTTCATTCTTATTTGACATTTTTCTCTAAAAACATAAACTGCAACATCAATTCCTTTTCCATTCACATACTCACATAGGGCACCATTCAGGACCTGCTAACCAGTGAGAATTTGGTAAAAAACAACAACAAAGAGGGTGTGTGTATGTGGGGGGTGGGTAGGTTTCTCTCACAGAAGTCTTGGGCTCCTGCTCAAATGGTTTATAGTTTTATATTAGTCTTCCCTACCCCATGGCAGACTCCAAGTTTAGAGGTCAATGGCTGAAGAAAGGACAAGCTGAGCTATTAACTTTCACAAAACTTGGACAGTTTTGTGTATCTCTAACACTAGTAACATGTATCAAGAATTTACTCAACTGTGATTCTTCCCTTCAAACACCACCCCCTCCTTCATATTTGATAACAAAACTAGTAAGAAGAGAGATTTTTGTCTTTAAATGCAGTTTCTTTAAATGTTTATTTATTTTTTAGACAAAGAAGTGTGACCAGGAAGGGACAGAGAAAGGGGGGACAGAGGATCCAAATCAGGCTCTGCGCTGACAGTAGAAAGCCCAATGCAGGCCTCGAAGTTACGAACCAAACTGTGAGATCATGACCTGAGCTGAAGTCAGATGCTTAACCGACTGAGCCACCCAGGCACCCCTCTTTAAATGTAGTTTTTATTTTTTATTTTATTTTATTTTTTTTAAATTTTTTTTTTCAACGTTTATTTATTTTTGCGACAGAGAGAGACAGAGCATGAATGGGGGAGGGGCAGAGAGAGAGGGAGACACAGAATCGGAAACAGGCTCCAGGCTCTGAGCCATCAGCCCAGAGCCCGACGCGGGGCTCGAACTCCCGGACCGCGAGATCGTGACCTGGCTGAAGTCGGACGCTTAACCGACTGCGCCACCCAGGCGCCCCTTTAAATGTAGTTTTTAAAATGCTACTTCAACACACACTGAGTACCAGAACAGAAGAGAGGCCATGCACTTGTTTGGGATTTTCTTGTGACAACTTGCTGCTGCTCAAAAAAGACACTGAATTTCCCCAAAACCAATGTGAGAGGAAACTCCCCCAGACATTTTGTAGTTGTCCCATTTCTCTTTCTGCCTCTCTTTTTGAAACGGGCTGAAAATGTACCTAGTGAAGCTGGCCTACTCTCCACACAGGGACAGCTTTCTTTTTTTTTTTTTCTTTTAATGTTTATTTATTTTTGAGAGAGAGAACAGTGTGCAAGTGGGGGAAGGGCAGAGAGAGAGGGAGACACAGAATCTGAAACAGGCTCCAGGCTCTGAGCTGTCTGCATAGAGCCCAGCGTGGGGCTTGAACTCAAGAACTGTGAGATCATGACCTGAGTTGAAGTCAGATACTTAACTGGCTGAGCCACCCAGGCGCCCAGGGCAGCTTTCTTTGAGAATATACTTATAAGAAGCCTGAGCAGAGACAGCAGAAGTGCTGACATTTCACCTCTTATGAAGGTAATAGAGGATTAGCTTCTTGGGCAACACCCATATCACGACTCTTTAAATGATTCTTTGGAGAAGACTCAGGGTAATTTTCAGTGTCATCTGAAGCTGAGCAGATGGTCACATATGTGCCAGCACCCTGAAGGCTTAAATAAGGACGGAGGGTCCCATAGAAGGTGATTCCAGTAAAGGAATAGATGTGGGATCCATCAACCATGTTGTAAAAGGACACATCCTTATCCTCCAAGTCCAGGAAAACTCCTATCCTTTGAGGATGCTGTCTCAGTGACAGAAACTCTAGGTGGGTGAAGAGAACTCCTTTGTTATATGCAATCACCCAGAAATTCTTCTCTGGACTTTCTACAAACCACTCATCTCTCTCTGATGTATCTGAGCAAACACCCACAGCCCATCTAGGTTCAAGTCCAACTTCTGTGCCTATATTGACTTCTATCTCCCAGTAATGTCTCCCTGTGGTAAAGCAATTCTGGCCCAGAACACTGAAGATGGTTTCAGATTCCCCTTGTCCTTGGTGTACTGAAGCACCACAATTCTGAGGAGCATTTCCCATTAAAGAAACTTGTTTTCTATTCTCAGATAGGATGAGGTTGTGATGAGCTGTGTCTGGATCCAGAGTAACAGCAACTGCAAATGTGGGGGGGGGGGGGGATAGGTCATTCCACTATTGACAGTGGTTGTCCTTAGGAAAGATGCTGTCACTTTATGCTTGCTCTGAGTAATTAGGCCCTGTCATATTCCAGTCACAGTGTATCTACTTTCATTTAAGCTTCTTTGGTATCATTTTCATTTAGAATCATTTATTATGTAATAATTAAGTCACCCACTTCTCATGCACTCTTATTAGATTTCTAATGGCTGAAATCTTAGGCTCTGTAGTCAGAAAGATCTGAATTTTGATAATCACTCTGTCTTTAGTAAGGGTGATCTTGAAATTACTTTGTTTCTCTCAGCTTCACTTTACCCTCATAATCATGGATACAATTATGATACCTCAGCATAGGACTGTTGTGAGAAATAAACAAGATAATGTGTAGAGAACTCAGAACTAGGTCTTGCCCATGATGAACGCTTGGTAAATTTTTTAGCTTCCAATATTTATAGTAACACTAATACCAGTAGTAATAGCAGACTCCAGTACTGATACCAGCAATAATTAATCTGTTCTTCTGAAATCAAACATCGTCAATAGTCAGAATTTTTCTCATAAGAATTTGTATGTGGGAATACTAGAATGTGCTTTAATTTGGGGAGGATTGAATTAACTAGGAAACATTTGTGGATGCAGGGATATTCAGAGTAAAGCAACATGTACTAGAAACTGATAATCAACTCATAATTCTGGAAAGACTCTAAGATAGTTTTCCACTTACACTGAGATACAATGAGCTAGTCCTTGTCTCAGGTTGATGTAATAGACTTCCTTCTTACTGAACTGCTCTTGCAGTGTTATTCACACGAATAAATCCACCGTATCACTAAGTCCCAGATTGAGAAGTCAATTCCTCAGGGAAATTCCTTTAATCCACCATATTTTTCTCATGGAAATCTCTTGTTCTTTCATAACCTTCATTACAACTTGTACATGTATTTTTCCATGAAATCAGAGATCAGATATCCTTTATTTATTTGACCCTGAATAAACAGTTCTATAAATTAATTGTAAATGAATGAATGATATCAGAAAAGTAAGAAATCTGTTCACATTTCAGAATGAGATTGAGACTGAACTGAAAGCCATGAAATGAAAAACCAACCAGGTTTTATTGAGAGTTTATATAAATGTAAGAGTTTCTAATTTGTTATAGAAGAGATTGTGTGGGTCAAAATAATAAGGTCACTCACCTGCTTCAAACTGTTCTTTTCTCCAGTCTAAAACGAAAAAAAAAACTCATATAAGAAAATACATCAAGAACATGTCTTCTCACCTGAGTGACTCAGTTGGCAAAGCGTGGGACTTTGGCTCAGTTCATGATCTCACAGCTCGTGAGTTCGAGCCCCGCGTCAGGCTCCGTGCTGACAGCTCAGAGCCTGGAACCTGCTTCCAATTCTGTGTTTCTCTCTTGCTCTGCCTCTCCCCCGCTTATGCTCTCTCTCTCTCTCTCTCTCTCTCAAGAACAAATAAAACATTAAAAATTTTTTGAAAAAAAAAGAACATGTCTTCTCAACTAGGAGAGAGAATCCCCTGTATTTTTTTGAAGTCCCACATTCAAAGTCAATTTTCCAGAATATAGCATGTCTTTGAAAAATGCCCTAGAATTGCCTCATGAAATCCTGGGGTGCCTGAAGTCCCAAGACATCTGTTACTCACCAGCATATAACTTTGCTTTTCTCCAGTCTGAAATAAAACAAAGGAATTAGATTCTCTCATCCTTAAGACCTTCACTCCAGACTATTAAATTGTTACAACCACATGAGATATGAAGATTTATAATAGTGCTATATTTCTGTATTAATCACCTCAATGACAGCTCTGGGGTATTTGTCTCCTTCAGTCTCCTGTTCTATTTCTCACATTTTCCACATTCTGCCAACATATCTGTGATAGAATAGGAGGTTCTGATTCTTT
The DNA here is from genome assembly GCF_014898765.1 of Herpailurus yagouaroundi. Lineage (NCBI taxonomy): Eukaryota > Metazoa > Chordata > Mammalia > Carnivora > Felidae > Herpailurus > Herpailurus yagouaroundi. The sequence continues at coordinate 78,382 of NW_024412549.1, forward strand.
TGGGAGAAGGATAAGATAAACTTGAATTGTGAGAGTGTATTGTAAAGCCTAAAACTTCATGTGCTGCCTTGACATCTTTGGACCTCACAGGGCTCTAAACGCCATAAGCTCCCCTTCTCTCACCAGACATGCCTCCAATCAGCAGGAAAATCTCCACATTCAACTAATTTCCCTACCAGTCAAGCCAGCTGAACCCCACCTGGTCCTCAACCTAACGGCTTTCACCTTCCTGTCAACCTGAAAAGTTACTCAGACAAGCCAATCATATACTTCCAAGGAGACTAGTAGAATTTCATCTTATTATTACTAAAAAGCCTGCTTCCCTCAGCCCTTGCTGGTTCACTCTGTTCCCAAGTGAAAACCCATGTGGTCTGCATGATTTGTGGTGTCCTCCTCCCCCAGGATAGGAGTATAGGTGATTAATAAACTGCTGTCAAGCTCATATGTCCAGTGTTGTATGTCATGTGTCTAACCATCTTATCCTAATTAGGGTGGGGGATCCTTCCTCACTAGCAAGGTGAATAGGGTATAAGAACAGAGGGACAGATGAGATTACTGGTCCAACCACAACACTGATATAACTTACCTTGTTGATATAATTGCTTTCTTCTCCCTGAAAAGGAATAACAACCTATGAGGTGCAAAGTACCAGCATGGAGTAAGGACTCTATTTCTTGTACTAGAGCAAAGAAAAATGGAAAACTTACCAAGCTCTTTCTCAAGTGATTCTAAAAAGGAAAGAAAATAACAAAACATTTTATGGAAAAAAAGTCCAGACTACATTTCCTAAGCTCAGGTCCTGAACACTACTTCCATATACCTAGATCAAGAAATTCACCTTAGTTGAGAATTACTGTGACCATTTTTTTTTTTCTAACTCCATGTTTATAGCAGTGAGTTTTCTCTCTCCATTGGAGAGAAGATCCTAGGCTCCATGTCTTACTGGAGGTCTTGGGACTCTAACTAAGTACACTCCTATCTTTATGTTCCTATAGATGCCATTTATATATACAGCCAACAGGGGAGGATGGCAGTGTAGGAGGACGCTGGGCTCACCGTGTCCTGATAATCACTTAGATTCCATCTACACCTGCCTAAATAACCCAGAAAACCGCCAGAAGACTAGCAGAACGGAGTCTCTGGAGCCAAGCACAGGCGAGAGGCCCATGGAAGAGGGTAGGAAGGGCAGTGAGGTGGTGCACGCTCCACGGACTGGCAGGAGGGAGCCGGGGCAGAGGGGCGGCCCACCGGCCAAGCAGAGTCTGGCTTGCAAAAGCGGAGGGGCCGGACGGAGTGTGTTCTGACAGCAAGCAGGACTTAACATCTGGAAGGTTATAAGCTAACAGCTCTGCTTGGAGAACGGGAGGGCTGGAAGACAACAGGAGGGAGAGTTGTTGAGCCCTGGACAACAGAGCTCAGCTTGGCGGGGAACAACGGCACTCACCAGCACCATTTCGCTCACCCATCTCCCAGCCAAAATCCCAAAGGGAACCAGTTCCTGCCAGGGAACTTGCTTGCACCACCCAACGCTGTGCTTCTGCAGATCCATCCCTCCAGCGGCAGGTCTGACTCCCTCCCCGTGCCACAGGGCCCCTCCCGAAGTGGATCTCAGAAGGAAAAGAGAGCTGAGCCTGCCCCTCCCACCCCTGTGCACCTTGCCGATCCACCCCAGCTAATATGCCAGATCCCCAGCACCACAAGCCTGGCAGTGTCCAAGTAGCCCAGATGGGCCATGCCACCCCACAGTGAATCCTGCCCCTAGGAGAGGGGAAGAGAAGGCACACAACAGTCTGACTGTGGCACCAGCAGTGGGCTGGGGGCAGACATCAGGTCTGACTGCAGCCCTGCCCACCAACGCAAGGTATTCAAGACAGCACAGGGGAAGTGCCCCGCAGTTCCACACCACTCCAGGGACTATCCAAAATGACGAAACGGAAGAATTCCTCTCAAAAAAATGTCCAGGAAATAACAACAGCTAACGAACTAATCAAAAACGATTTAAACAATATAACAGAAAGTGAATTTAGAATAATAGTCATAAAATTAATCACTGGGCTTGAAAACAGTATAAAGGACAGCAGAGAATCTATTGCTATAGAGATCAAGGGACTAAGGAACAGTCACGAGGAGCTAAAAAATGCTATAAATGAGCTGCAAAATAAAATGGAAACGACCACGGCTCATATTGAAGAGGCATAGGAGAGAATAGGTGAACTAGAAGATAAAATTATGGAAAAAGAGGAAGCTGAGAAATAGAGAGATAAAAAAATCCAGGAGTATGAGGGGAAAATTAGAGAACTAAGTGATGCACTAAAGAGAAATAATCTACTCATAATTGGTATTCCAGAGAAGGAAGAGAGAGGGAAAAGTGCTGAAGGTGTACTTGAAGAAATCATAGCTGAGAACTTCCCTGATCTGGGGAAGGAAAAAGGCATTGAAATCCAAGAGGCACAGAGAACTCCCTTCAGACGTAACTTGAATCGATCTTCTGCACGACATATCATAGTGAAACTGGCAAAATACAAGGATAAAGAGAAAATTCTGAAAGCAGCTAGGGATAAACACACTCTAACATATAAAAGGAGACCTATAAGACTCGTGACCAATCTCTCTACTGAAACTTGGCAGGCCAGAAAGGAATGGCAGGAGATCTTCAATGTGATGAACAGAAAAAATATGCAGCCGAGAATCCTTTACCCAGCAAGTCTGTCATTTAGAATAGAAGGAGAGATAAAGGTCTTCCCAAACAAAAACTGAAGGAATTCCTCACCACTAAACCAGCCCTACTAGAGATCCCAAGGGGGATCCTGTGAGACAAAGTACCAGAGACATCGCTACAAGCATGAAACCTACAGACATCAAAATGACTCTAAACCCGTATCTTTCTATAATAACACTGAATGTAAATGGACTAAATGCGCCAACCAAAAGACATAGGGTATCAAAATGGATAAAAAAACAAGACCCATCTATTTGCTGTCTACAAGAGACTCATTTTAGACCTGAGGACACCTTCAGATTGAAAGTGAGGGGATGGAGAACTATTTATCATGCCACTGGAAGTCAAAAGAAAGCTGGAGTAGCCATACTTAGATCAGACAAACTAGACTTTAAATTAAAGGCTGTAACAAGAGATGAAGAAGGGCATTATATAATAATCACAGGGTCTATCCATCAGGAAGAGCTAACAATTATACATGTCTATGCGTTGAATACGGGAGCCCCCAAATATATAAAACAATTATTCACAAACATAAGCAACCTTATTGATAAGAATGTGGTCATTGCAGGGGACTTTAACACCCCACTTACAGAAATGGATAGATCATCTAGACACACGGTCAATAAAGAAACAAGGGCCCTGAATGATACATTGGATCAGATGGACCTGACGGATGTATTTAGAACTCCTCATCCCAAAGCAACAGAATAGACTTTCTTCTGGAGTGCACATGGAACATTCTCCAAGATAGATCACATACTGGGTCACAAAACAGCCCTTCATAAGTATACAAGAATTGAGATCATACCATGCATACTTTTATATATACAGCCAACAAACCCATAAATTCACAGATCCCACCAAATCTGATTCACAGTTTTACCTTTGTCTTTACTTTCTTTCTCTTTTTCTGTCTGGGCTTCCTGTGCTCTCTTCTTCTCCTGGCGTTCTTTCCAGGCCAAAAACACAACAGCACCCAGGAATATCCCAAGTATGATAAAAGTCACAGCAAATGCCGTCATCCAAGGGGAGGTCCTAGGGAAGAAGGATTCTGATACAGAGGTCCCAAAGACTTGATTAAAAACATACACCAAGCAATCCTACTCCATCCTAGTTCTTAAATGTCCCTTCCTTACCCTTATCCTGTCCCCCAAATGAGCAACACTGACCTGGGATAAAAATGGTTTCCACCTGCTCTTGTCCAAAGAAGGGGTTCTTCATGGAGCAGGACACTTCTCTCTTTGAACTGTCTCTTACAATGAGGGATGCTTCTATTTGAAATAACCCATCGTCATCCTGGGTCTCAACCTCAGAAAGAGATGGTATCTTCTCTCCCATTGCATCTTTCCATTGGACCTCAGGCTGGGGAAACCACCTCTTGCCTGTGCATGTCAGTCTTATTCCTGTACCTTCTGGACCTACCATGAAAACATGAGGACCAGAACCCAGACCTGGAGAGGAGAAAGTCATTCATTTGAGACGTGGACACTTTTGGCCCAGAAGTCCCTAATTTATACAGTAACACCAGTGTGGGGATATGGACAAAGCACCATCATTCTTGGTGGGAGGAGAGGGTTTGTTTTCTTCTCTTATGAGGTAAACGGGTAATTGTAATAAAATCTCAAGAGATTTGAAGCTGACACTAGGTCTTCATACTGATGACTATCACATTTTCTCTACCCAGGCATATCTACAATTGGCCATAGAAGGAAAAAAGCAGAGCAAATTTTACCAATGTTAATTTCTTTCAGGAACACACCAATATATCTATATCTATCCATTCCACTTACTGAAGTCTCTAGAACCACTACCTTTCTGTGATTAAACTGAGTCTTGTAGTCACTTCCTTAAACAATCTCATTTTGTAATGTTTTCCAAATTTTCTTTCTTCCTCTGAGTACAGAATAACAAAAAGATGAAGATAGCCAGGTGAAATGATTCCATGAAGGAGTCAATATGTTTTTCACTTTTACACTCTCATTTATTTATTTTCCCTCCACAACCTCTCCTTTTTAACTTTTCACAGGTTGGGTCTACTAATGGATCCAGCACCCATATTAAAACATTACACTACTAGAATGCTAGAAGAATCCACTGTCTCTGAGAATAATGGCTATCCTGGCTTCTAAGGCTATATATTATTTTGTACTTTTTAAACTTATCTCCTGACATGGTTCTTCTTAGTTCTGGCTCAGTCCTACTCCAATTCCTCAGATGTAGGAAATATATTATAAACCTCAGAGACATTGTCTTTTTTGGCTAAAAATTATAATGAAACTATTAATTTTTACTGTCAGATACTGACTTGCCTGGGAAGGACACACTTGTAAAAAATAGAAAGCAACCTGAAAGAAAATCTTCAGAATTACTTGAGGGAGGTACCAACTCTCTTGAACAAAGGAAATGAATAGAAGTGAGTAAAATGGTTCATGAGCACAACAGATTCTTAACTATAGAGAATAAACTGATGGTTATGAGAGAGGAAGTGGGGTGGATGGGTGAAAAAGATGAAGGAGATTAAAGAGTATACTTATCATGATGAGCACTGAGTAATGTATAGAGTTGTTGAATCACTATATTGTACACCTGAAACTAATATTACATTGTATGTTAACTACCTGGAATTTAAATAAAAACTTTAAAAAAATATATTAAGCAAGTTTATGTGAATGAAAAAAAAAAGAAAAAAAGAAAAATAATATTCAATGTCATCAAAAGTATAGATAAATACTGTTAAGAATAAAAACTGGAACAATTATTAGACTGTCAGGGTGACATTACGGTTATCCTGAAACTGGAATTATTAAAGTATAGGATAAAAAAGTTATAAGTTATAGGGGCACCTGGGTGGCTCAGTCGGCTAAGCGTCTGACTTCAGGTTGTGTCATGATCTCATGGTTTGTGAATTCAAGCCCCGTGTAGGGCTCTGTGCTGACAGCTGAGCCTGGAGCCTGCTTTGGATTCTGTGTCTCCTTCTCTCTCTGCCTCTCCCCCACTCATGCTGTCTCTCAGAAATAAATAAACATTAAAAAAATTATGTTATAAAGTTAATTGTTTGAGAAGTTTATATTATATCAATTTATATTGCTGCATATTTTCATGCAAATATATGTATTTTATGATTTTTGCGATAATATAAAATTGAAAATTGTCAATGTTCATTAAAAAGTAAATATTAACATAAATTATGGAATTTCTATATAATGAAAATATGTTTAGACGTTAAAAAGCATAATTTTTTATAATCTGTCTCATATATTGTAAAGGAGAAAAAGGCAAGTTATAGAAAAAATATATCATGAAATATTGTAAATAATATTAGTGTGTGTATTTGGAGCAGAAAATTACTTGACACTTTAATGTGTTAACTGTGCTAAATTAACTTACTTAAGTTTTCCTCTAAACTTTCCCCTCTCCTGATTCCAACTGTAATATTTCAGCTTCAGGAATATTTTTTTGGCTTAAAGCATAACTGAATGGAGAAGACAACTCTCTTGCTGTATTGCTGAGTGTACAAATTAGTGAAAGTAATTGTGCAGTATGGGTGGAAAGAAGAATGTTGATGGGCTAGTGTCTATACGGGGAACAGAAGGAAGCTTTGGTAGATTGAATGGGAGGTTTCTCAAAACCTGACAAAGAGACAGAGATCTTCAGGGCTTCTAGAAGGGTAGCATCAAAAGTTTTTAATAATATCCGTAACTTAATCTTTGCAGTTAATGGAAGAGATTAACAAAGTCTGGGATGATGATCATCCTAGCACTAACCAGTGAGGGCCCAAGACTGGAGCTGAATCCTGAATGCTTTGGGCTGCATAGGACCTTTGCACAGTGATTACTCAAGAGAAAGAGGGGCAGGAAGCCCCAGTAAGAACTAAGACAAAGCTTCACACTAGCCCGATTGGCTGGGGGCTCAAAGATTCAATTTTGTATTTAAACAAGTTACAATAAACATTTTAAAGGTTAGTTTATGAACAGAGATTAAGGTCTGCTACATAAATATATTATAATAATTATATAATATATAACATATATTATAATATATAATATATAATAAAATAATATAATCATATATTGTTATATTATATAATATATACTATATTATTGTACTATTATTTTATTATATATAATTATATATTACTATATATAGTATATAGTATATATAGTAATATATATAATTATATATAATTATATATAATATTATATGTAATTAGTGATATCTTTATATAAATATATAACTGGAAGGACATAGAACAATCTGGTATTGATAGTTACTTTGGAGGAGAAAAAGGAGAAAAAGGAATATTGAAAGGACAGAAGGACAGAAGGATTATCAACTTATATTTTCTATATTTTTTGAATTGTTGGAGTTTGATACAATGAGTTATAATTTTATTGTAATTAAAAATAAAACAGCACCAATGGTGCCAAAATTGACAGTGGCCAATTCAACGTCCTATGGACCAAGGCTCAGTCATTCCAGCTTTTCACACTGGTCTCTCTCTTCAGGGCCTTTTTATTTCCCAAAAGCTACGCAGTTGATGGTTTCCTCTACTTCTGCTTCACTTAGTCACTGAGCGTCAGTTATTTTCTGGCCTCAATCCTCTGGTGACAACTTTTGTTCTCTGCAATACCTGTCCACCCTGCCCAACCCCCATAGTCACTTCCTCCAAACAGTGCATTCAAGACTCAACCACTGACATTCCCAGCTGAGCCTCTACCCAACACAGCAGCCAACTAGGACTATGGTCTCTGATGGTAATTTTAGGGAATCATGGTGTCTTCCTTCAAAATGTGTGAGGAGAGACATATCAGAGAAATAAATGATCGATTTTTTATGGCAGATACTTATGGAAGTCATTGAATATTAAAGTACAGCACAATAAATGTATAAATAGATTAAGAGAATTTCGGATTAAACCCAGGGTCAAGGACGTTGACCAGCTCCGAGAATATGTACCTTTTTGTCTTTGTTCTGTTCACCATCCTTGCCAGAAATCAAATGCAGAGCACTTCCATTCCCTTAGAACAATCTGTGTTCTCAGACAATTACCGATCACCTTCAGCTCCAAAGTGGCTTCTTGAAATTCACTGCCTTTTTTAAAAAAACACTTGTATATTCCACTGTCTGAGATCCGGAGACTGTAGATTCTCACAGATACTCTTCCCTCAGTGATGTAATCTTTCACCAACTCTGCTCTCCCTTTGAAATCTACCAGCTGTTCTCCCACCTGCTCCATTCCATCCTGATATACATACACAGCCTCTGAGAATTCAGAACGGAACCACCGCAGCTCCATATTCTCTGCACTCATGGCCGGGGACACGTGACAGGGCAGCACTGTGTCCATGCCCAGCATGGCTACAATTGGCTCTGAGGGGCTGATAACCAAGAATGAATCTGTGGAATAGAGCCATAGTGAAAAGAATATCAATGACCTGTCTGGACATTTTGGAATACAGCATCATTATTGGCCCAGTAGAAGCCCGTAGACATTGTCATTCATACACTAGTTTCTGTAGCAAACATTCAGACTGAAGATGGTGGTGCACAAGACAAAGAGTATCTCTACCCAATCAATAGGGTAATCTCTCATTGAACAAATAATTTTTTAATTGCAATGGTGAGAAATTCTATGAAGAAGTAGGGAAGAGTGTTGGGAAATCATGAAACCAGGGTTTTTAATTAGGTCTTGGGCTCAGAAAAATGTGTTCTTCATGAAGCAGAGACCTGAGTGAATTAGAAGGCATTAGTGAAATAATTCCAGCTGGTCTTTCTCTCTAAACTAATCATATAATGGCTTATTTGCCCTCATGTATGGGCAGATAAATCATTATATCAAAATGAAGGATTTGTAATTAACCCAGGCATATAGTGATAGGGTAATTTACTCCTTCTGTTCAGAGAATAAAAGAATCCAAGAATATAAAGTACAAAATATAAAATATTCTTACCTGAGCCCCACATGGACACCTGGAGAAGTAGGAGAGAGAAGAAGTCTCTTAGCAGAGAGAAGTCCAGGAAACCCACCATCTTTCCCAGAGCAGACAACAGTATGACACAGAGTAAGGTCCTGAAAATAGCTAGGGTAAAGACAAAAATGGGATCCATAAGGTTAAAAAAAAAAAGAAGTCATAGTTAAGACAATTTGCAGTGATTCTAAGAAATGGCCTCCAGAAGCTCTCAAACAACTGTAGTGTGTCTCTCAGAGAACATCAGAGAAGCCTTTAACACTCCCAAAAAAAGAACTTTTGTTTCCCTTTTCAAGGAAACAGTCTGTTTTAAAGTTTATTTATTTATTTTGAGAGAGAGAGCAGGGGGAGGAGCAGAGAGAGAAAATCCCAAGCAGGCTCCATGCTGAGCCCCGACACGGGCTTGATCCCACAAACGATGAGACCATGACCTGAGCCGAAATCAAGAGTTGGATGCTTAACCAACTGAGCCACCCAGTGAACAGTCCCTCCAAGTGAACAGTCTTCATCTCAACAGCCAAGTTCTGCAATGACAAATCTGTCCACAGTCTCTCTAAATTCTTCTCTAACTCAAGAATATTTTTTTCCAATGGACAAAGAGACAGAAGGGAGGCAATGAGCAACCACAGAAAGAGATGGCTTTAGTACAAACATTAATTTGGCTTCAACAAATTCTACTTCCCCTCACCGCCCACCCCCCACCACATTCCTATCTGATGGAGGAGCACATATAACTTGGTTTGTCCTCTGTCAGTCAGCCCTTAGGATCCTTGCCCAAATGCTCTCACTTCCCTCTCTCTTGCCCATCACCCACAAAAATGCAACACTCACATCTTTTACATTCTTCTTACAGAAGTGAAGACATTCTGAAACTTCTCAGACTCAGGCCACAGGCACCATGGATAAATACTCTCATCCATTCCTTCCAGTTACCTGCTCTTGGCTGCCAACAGGTATCTCCAAGATGCCAAGAGGATATCAGACTTTGCAAAACATGGGGTCTAGGAGGAAGCCTGGGGTGGTTTTTTAAGGGGGTTGAGACAACTGGAAGAAAGACGGCCCCTACATAGGAATCTCTCAGTAGTATACTTCTCTTTGACGATACTGACACACTCAAAACAGAAAGTAAAATAAGATAAGGAAAGAAAACTTTGACCTGTCATGTATAGTAAATCTATCTAATGATTACTTGCTTATAAAATATAGACAGGATCAAAAGCAAGTCATTTCTTTCTTTCTGAGAAGTATATTGTCTAGGTTAATAGCATAGATACTAGAACTTGACTACCTGAGTTAAGATCCTGGTGAGGCTATTTACAACTTACGATTTTAAGCAAGTTACACAACCTATCTGTGCCTCAGTTTCCTCATGTGACAATGGGTTGGATAATAGTATGTACCCTATTTTGGGTGAGGAGTACACAAGTGTATGTAAAGCACTTAGAAGAGTGTCAATAACTTATAGATTATGTGTAAGTTGTTAGCAATTTTTATTTTAATGTCTTGCTCATTCACCACAATATGTCTGCCATTCTGATGAGAATTTTGGACTCCCTCATTTCATTAGGCAGGGAACTGAGAAGACATGGGCACATTCATACTCTCTAACTCATCTCCCAGACAGAAATTTTCTCCACTAACATCCAGATTTTATCCATCTCAACAAGGATAAAAGAAAAACAGTATTAAAATTTCCCAAATGATCCTCTTAGATTTTCATCTTCATTCAATGCTATAAATAATGGGAGAGGTAAGGATGAGATTACTGTCCCCTGTCTACATAAATCATTTTTGTTTTGAAGACCCTTTAAGGTCTATGAATTCTAGAATAATTGTTTCTTGCTTAGAATGACAGAAATTCTGAGTTAGAGACTAAAAATTTTTTAAAAACTCTAATTTACATTTTTGAAACTCTGTGTCTAAGATTAAATATCTATAAATGGTTTATAAGAGACATAGAGAACAAGAAATAAATACAAACCAGACACATTCTAATACAGTTGTAGATATGGCGCTATTAATTTTTTAAAAAATAACATTCAGAGAAATTCAAAGAAACAAAATTGTCCTTTCAAATAGATACATTTAGTAACAACAATGACTTTTGGATGGTGATAATAGCATACAGTTGAATTAAAAAATGCAAAATCAGAAGCTTCTGGGTGGCTCAGTTGGTTAAGCATCCGACTTTGGCTCAGGTCATGATCTCACAGCTTGTGATTTCGAGCCCACATCAGGCTCTGTGCTGACAGCTCGGAGCCTGGAGCCTGCTTCAGATTCTGTGTCTCCCTCTCTCTCTCTGCCCCTCCCCCACTCATGTTCTGTCTCTCTCTCTCTCTCTCAAAAATAAATAAACATTAAAAAAATTAAAAAACACAAAATCAGTTGGGAACTCAAAAAGGAATTTTAGGGGGCACCTGGGTGGCTCAGTCAGTTGAGCGTCCGACTTCAGCCCGGGTCACGATCTCGCGGTCCGTGAGTTCGAGCCCCGCGTCAGGCTCTGGGCTGATGGCTGAGAGCCTGGAGCCTGCTTCAGATTCTGTGTCTCCCTCTCTCTCTGCCCCTCCCCCGTTCATGCTCTGTCTCTCTCTGTCTCAAGAATAAATAAACGTTAAAAAAATTTTTTTTAAATAAAAAAAAGGAATTTTAGTTATAATTTAGTCAGAAATTAACAGAACTATTATAGAAACATATAAATGAAGTTATAGAAGTTATGTTATATAAACTATGCTATATCAAACCTTTATGACTTTGTGAGATCCAACAATTTCTCTTAATTTTTGATTAATATAAATCCACTGCAGACAATTAACATGGATTAGTAGAAATAACCCAGTGTGACACTTATCTAACTCCTTCCTCCACTGTGCTGGGAGTTCCAGATCTTTTCCAGCTGTTCTTATATAAACAAATACCAAAATATCTGCTTATTTCAAGCATTCTTTTTGAAACTTGCTTAAGTATGTAATCTCAATAAGGATTTGGATTTACATTTTCTAACCAGTCAGGGATTCAACATGAATGTGAATGATACTTGAATTTAAATTTATGAAATAAGTCACTACCACAGAAAAGCCACACAGTTTCTCTTGGAGGCAACTGCTCTTTTGGGAGAGGCTACCAGAAAAACAAAAACACAAAGTCAGCATGTGGCTCTTCCATTCCTAGGTAGCTAACTTCAGTAGACAACATCTACCAAATCTCCTATCTTTCGACCTTACTCCAACCCAAGTGGAGTAAACAGAGCATGAGATGTATCTCCAAACCTCCCTGCTCCAAGCCCCTGTGGTCAAAACCTCCAACTCTTCCCTCTTTACATAAGAGAAGTTTTGTGAGGGGGAAACTTCTGATTCCTTACTTGTCCAGAAATGTCTTTTGCCCTTACATTTAGATGTTCATTTTGTCACTTAGATAATTCTAGTTTCTACTCAGGGATGTAAAGACTACTTTGAATTGTTTTCTAGCAAATAATTTAACATTCAACACGGCAGATGTATGATGGAATCTGATTCTTCTCTTGTACATGAGGGATTTTTTTGGACTTTGGAAGCTTTGAGATTCTTTTTTATTTGTTTGGGATTCTAAAACTTTTTAAAAATTCATGCATAAGTGACATCTTTTTTCCCTCCCATAATCTAACTCTTTACGAAGTACTCTTTCTTCTGATTCTGGGCCCTATTCTGCTTCCCAGTTTGGAAAACCTATTAGATGAATGTTGAAGTTCTGGATCTAATGCACTTAATTTAACTTATGTTTCTTAGATTTTATCTCTTTGATTTAAAATATCAGATTCTGGAAGAATCCAGTAACCCGTTTTTCTAGCCCAATATATTCTTTTAAGTTTTAATTTAAATTCCTGTTAGTTAACATACAGTGTAAGTTTCAGGTGTACAGTTTAGTGATGCAACATTCCATGTTACACCAAGTGCTCTCGCCCAATATTTTGACCTTCAGCAGTGTCTACTCCCATATCTGAGCCTTTCACTTGGTTTCTACTTTAAGCCAGTTTTTCACTCCCAGGAATGTTGACTGTTTCTTCAGTCCTGCATTTCCTACAAATGAATCCTTCCTATTGTACTTCACATTTGTATTTTTAAAAATCTTTATATACATATTATTCTTCACTTTTTTATGTGAGAGAAATTTGAAAATTCAAGATAAGCAAAAATAACAGATAGAAACACCCATATTTGAGAGTCTCTTATGGTTTGGCTCTCTCCCTAACTCTTTTTTTCCTTCCCCTCCCCCATGGTCTTCTGTTAAGTTTCTCAGGATCCACATAAGAGTGAAACCATATGGTATCTGTCTTTCTCTGTATGACTTATTTCACTTAGCATAACACTCTCCAGTTCCATCCACGTTGCTACAAAAGGCCATATTTCATTCTTTCTCATTGCCAAGTAGTATCCCATTGTGTATATAAGCCACAATTTCTTTATCCATGATGGGAGGGTGGGGAGGATGAATGATGGGCATAGAGGAAGGCACCTGTTGAGATGAGCACTGGGTGTTGTATGGAAACCAATTTGACAATAAATTTCATATTAAAAAAAAACACCCATTTTGGGGGCGCCTGGATGACTCAGTAAGTTAAGCGGCCAACTTCGGCTCAGGCCATGATCTCACAGTTTGTGGGTTTAAGCCCTGCGTGGGACTTAAGCTCAGAGCTTGGAAACTGCTTCAAATTCTATGTCTCCCTCTCTCTCTCTCTCCCCCTCCCCTGTTCACACTCTGTCTCCCTCTGTCTCTCAGAAATGAATAAACATTTAAATATATATATAAAAAAGAAACACCCATATTTGTATCACTCAAAAATAAATACCACAGGATACCGTTTTTTGTGATTTCGATGTCTATCCTTTCATATTTCTTAAGCAAATAAGACCATACTGTTCACACTGTCTTAAAACTGCTTTTCGAAATGAATAATATCTTGTAGTGCTCACTTACCCTCCCTCCTCACCTTTCCCCTTAAAAACATGAACACTGCTATAGACATGATGCAATTCCCTTAAAATATTCTCCGCAGATTGACTTCCTCAAACAATTCTCTATTATTGGGAAAAAATGTCTTAATATATACATATGAATTTTTCACATTTATTTTCTAGCTTTGTTGGAAATGTATATTGATCTATTTACATTTGGGAACAGAATACACACACAAGCATATTCAGAAATCACAAAGTAAACAAGAGGTAAGTAGTATCTTTAACCCTCACTTTTTTTCTTTCAGCGTTCCCTTCTCATTCCCAAATACTTCAGACTTAACGTATTAGGTGGATGTCAGAGCTCAGTGCTCAGAGGCGAGGGCTGCCCTACATGATGGGAGAGGGCTTGAGGGGACGAGTAGGGAGTGAGAGATGGTGGGAAAGCAACCCTGAAAAGAACTGTAGAAAAATATATTGTAGGGGCACCTGGTGGCTCAGTCAGTTGAGCATCTGACTTCTGCTCAGGTCATGATCTCATGAGTTCAAGCCCAGCATCAGGCTTTGTGCTGACAGCTCAGAGCCTGGAGCTTGCTTCAGATTCTATGTCTCCATCTCTCTCTGACCCTCCCCTGCTCACACTCTTGTCTCTCGCTCTCAAAAATAAATAAACATTTTAAAAAAAATTTTTTTTAAAAAGAACATATTGTACTATAATCAAACAATGCCATATTATGCAGCAATAAAAAAAATTTTTTTAAATGTGCTGATACAACATGGTTGAATCTCCAAAAAAAAAAAAACATTTTGTTTATACAAAGAAGCCAAATGCTAAAGCAGACATGCTGTATGATTTTTTTTTATTGTTTTTGAAGTTTTAGGAAAGGCAATATTAAGCTATCATGATTCATATAAAAATACTGTTTGTTTTTCCTGGAATGAATTGGCTGACAGTAAAGATGAGGGAAATTTTCAGGAGACAAACATGTTCCGTATTTTGAGGGAAGTGGTAGTTCTATGAGTGTAAGCATTTGTAAGACTTCATTGGCATGTACATTTCAAATCCATACATTCCATTGCATGCAAGTTATATCTCCATAAATTTTATTTTTAAAGAGTCAAATGTACCTCACTGTCTCTAGAGAATATTTATTTAGAATCTTGGTATCCCTTTCACCTGACTGCTAGTGGCTTACATACTAATATTTACGCAATTGCTATTTGTGTCCCTAATTATCTGTAAACTTTGTGTGATATGAAAAAACATGACTTGGACTTGGAAAGAATGTGAAATGGAAAGAAACGCCTTTTGAGCACATTCTAGGTCTGGGACTAGTACAATTGTGTTATTATTTCCATGTTACTTTAGGGAGCCCTAAAGTTTTTGGATATACAGCCCTAAGTTCCTCAGAGTACAGAGCCCTCCATTTCCGACCTCTTGTTTTCCCCTGCACAGCTCAGCATGTGGTTTCCAGTGTCATTTGGGGTGTGATAGGAGGAAGGCTGTATTTGTGGTTCTTGTTCTCTTAATCAGTTAACTTTGTGAGTTAAACATTGGGATGACCAACATCCCTGAATATCACACAGGAAAGGGATTCTCCCTCCCTGAATAATGTGATTTCAGCCCTTTGCAGGTAGGAAGACGTGAGCATTTTTGACCAAAGCACACCTTAGACTTCCTATCATTTTATATCTTAGCCCAGTCCAAAGTCCCCTAGGGTTAATTCTATTACCTCTACTTTTCAAAGTAACAGGAAGAGCTGCAGGCAGGCTGTGACTTCCTCATTCGACTCCTTCTAGGGGAGGCATTCACCTGTCAGCGCCTCTTGGCAGCTCCATTTGCCGCCCTTCCTAAGTACATTTTCCAATCCAGGGATGGGTTGGAAACCTGCTGCTCCCAGCCCCTACAGCCACACCTTTGGATGCTGACCACAAGAACAACCAGGTACCAATTGTCTCTGGAGCTGGGCCTTGTAGTTGCGCTGAGGAGATCAGGAGTTTCCAGGAAGCCCCTGGCTCAATCTGGATGTGAGAAAGAAATGTGTGGTGATGTGGAGGTGAGTTTGTGGGAAATATGGATCCCAAAAACAAAAGGGCTTGAGCTCCAGGTCACATGGAGAGAAAACTCCTTTCTCTTTCTGGAGTTAAGCCACAAGTGTATTTGTGGTCAAACAAATAAATAAATGTATGAATGAATCAGTGAATAAATGCAAGAAGGAGGAAGTTAGATCGGCTAATAGGAGTGGACTAATTTTGTGTCTGCTTTCATTTCTCAAAATGAACTCAAGGTTTTCAATTTCAAGAGAGCTTTGGTGAGAGGATGAGTCCATAGATAAACAAGAGAACCCCCAGGGCACAAGAGAATGGTTTATAGTTTCTCTGCTGGAGAAACAGTTGGTTTTCAGAAAGAAGAGAGGGAAGGAAAACCCATTGGGGAGGGGTTGGAATTGGTAGTGGTCTGTCAGGAATAACAGCCAAAAAACTGTGTATGAAAGTAAATCTTTGAACAGGGGATTTTTTTTTTCCTAAAAGCCTTCTTCCTGCTAACTTACTCACCAGCTTCTCCTACAGAGTACTTCTTCCTTGTCAGAGTGAATATTTTGTGCTTTTCCTTTCTGTTCTGAAGAAGATGGTGGGCTCTCCTGGCTATTGTGCTGGCTTCCTCCTTCCTGTCCTCCTTCTCCAGGTGTCTACATGGTACTCAACAGGTCAGTGTTCTCCCTCAGGCTTTTTATTTATTGGCTTGTTTTCAATGGCTCTTCTCAGATGATGAAAATACTTGGTCATTCATCAGTCGCCAGTGTATCTCTTCTCAAAGGCAGTCAATATTGGGGGAAAACCGTGACTGTTCACACTAACAGAATGCTGGAAAGTTCTGGCCAAGAATGGGAGTGATCTTTGTATCAACACCCCTTATTACTTTAGGTAGACCTTAAAAAACTCATAGCTATGTTTGTCTAAATCTTTATTGAGTATGGGTGATTTTAGCCTGCTTAATTTTGATGTAATTATCAGTTAAAAACATACTTTATAATGTTCACACTGCCAAGAAAACCCAAGTCTGAGCATAAAGAATTTGGACTCAGGATCTCTGGGCTCTATCTGGTTATGACGCTTGACAAAAAATTTTTTTTCTGGGACTTGAGTCCTTCCATAAATACAAAGGTCCCTCAGGAAGTTTTCAGACTCGAGGTTTATAGACAAACCAGGCATGAGTTTACAATAATGATATTTTTTTGTTAACATCTCTTTAATTTGATGTCAGTTAGGCAGGGAGTATTAAAATGTTTCATTTCTATACATGTTGATTCAGCAATTTTACAAGAATTTATCAAAAAGAAAAGCTCTTCCTTGTGTATATGTATATATGTATTAAATGGGGGAACCTGGGTGGCTCAATGGGTTAAGCAACTGACTCTTGATTTCTTCTCAGGTCATGATCTCACAGTGTGGAACTGGAGCCCCAAGTCAGGCTCCATGCTGAATGTGAAGCCTGCTTGGGATTCTTTCTCTCCCTCTCTCTCTGCCCTCCTGCTTGTGTGTGCATATGTGTGCATGGGCACACATGCTCTCTCTCAAAAAAAAAAAAAAATCTTTTTATTTTTTTTTATTTTTTTTTTTCAACGTTTATTTTATTTTTGGGACAGAGACAGAGCATGAACGGGGGAGGGGCAGAGAGAGAGGGAGACACAGAATCGGAAACAGGCTCCAGGCTCTGAGCCATCAGCCCAGAGCCCGACGCGGGGCTCGAACTCACGGACCGCGAGATCGTGACCTGGCTAAAGTCGGACGCTTAACCGACTGCGCCACCCAGGCGCCCCCCCAAAAAAAAAAATCTTAAAAAAAGAAAAATACAGTTGGGGCTTTTGTCACCCCTTCACTCATTCCCCCAATCTGTCTGATTTTCATGCAGTGTCCGGGTTTTCTGTAAAGGGACCGGTTGAGCCAACCGTGGTTCTGCTAGGGACAGATGCCACTCTGCCTTGCCAGCTGTCCCCTGAGCAAAGTGCAACCCACATGCACATCCGGTGGTACCGAGCCCAACTCTCCCCTGCTGTGCTTGTGTACCAGAATGGACAGGAACAAAGTGGGGAGCAAATGCTGGAATACCGTGGCAGGACAGAGTTGGTGAGGGACTCCATCAGCAAAGGGGGTGTGGCCCTGCTGATCCAACATGTCCGTGCTTCTGATCATGGCCAGTACCGGTGTCATTTTAAGGATGGTCACAGTTCCCAAGAAGCCGTTGTGGAGCTGCATGTTATAGGTATGTCAACTTGGCACAGAAGTGTGCTTCATGGTGTAAAGCAAAGAGAAAAATGAGGACATTTGGATTCCTAACGTGGCATTTCTTATGATCTTCCATATATTGATATTGATATGCTAATTTACCTTGCAAGATATCAGTTTCCTAAACTATATAGTGAGGATATGACTACATACTCTATTCACTTTTAAACACCAAAAAGGGCAATATTTTTAGGGTTGTTTTGGTATCCTAAAAGGCTCCAGAAAATAAACTAATATTAATTCAGATTGGTACTGACACCCTCAGACATTAGTAGAATTTTATACATTCAGTAGGAAAAGACAATTTATAGAATTAAACTCCTTCTATAGCTTTAATTGTACCTGTTTTTTCCTATCCGTGAAATGACCCCAAAGCTTTCTTAGTCCAAATATAGTGCAAAGGCATCAAGTTGATTTCAAAAAGGAATCACAGTTTGGCCTAACACTCACTACAAGAGGTTTCTTGACCTCTGAGCTTCAGTTTGCTCATCAGTCTAGTGAGGGCACTTTGGCCTTCAGCCTTAGGGGCTTCTAAACCCCAAGGACCACAGGCCTTAGGAACATGCCTTCTCTCCTTAGGGTTGGGCTCTGTGCCTCATGTTCACATGATGGGGCCTGAGGATGGTGGGATACGAGTACTGTGCTCTGCAGAAGGCTGGTTCCCAAAACCCAGGGTACAATGG
Source organism: Herpailurus yagouaroundi (assembly GCF_014898765.1). Taxonomy (NCBI): domain Eukaryota; kingdom Metazoa; phylum Chordata; class Mammalia; order Carnivora; family Felidae; genus Herpailurus; species Herpailurus yagouaroundi. The sequence goes on from NW_024412549.1 coordinate 96,971, forward strand.
AGTGACATGATGGGTGTGAAGTTACAGTCTCTCACTGAGTCTCACACCCAAGATGAAGATGGGCTCTTCCATGTGGAAGCATCTCTTGTGGTCACAGATAGCTCTCTGGGCAATGTGACCTGTTCCATCCAGAATCCCCTCTCTGGTCAGGAGAAAGTGTCAGCCATCTACCTCCCAGGTGAGTGAGGCACAAACCCCAAGGCAGAGCAGGGGTGTGGGGAGGGGAGGGAGGGGGGAAACAGAGTTGAGGGAGCCCTGGAGAGAGGGCAGGATAGCCTCTAGGCTAGTCTCACTGTGTCTTCACATGCCTGTGTCAGAGCCCTTCTTCCCCAGGATGTCTCCATGGAAGGCAGCCCTGGTTGGGACAGTCCCTACGCTAGTGCTCCTCCTCACTGGGATCAGCTACATTGGCTGGAGAGAACACCAAGCCAAAGAAAGAGAAGTAAATAAAAGGAAGAAAGAATCTCAGGAAAGAGATCAGATGGAGAATGAAAAGGAATTGGCACTTAAGGCGAAAGGTAAATTGGAACAGCAGGACAAATCAGATGTTCATGGAACAGCTGGGGGTATAGGATGTATAATGTACATGGGAAAATAAAAGGTTGCCAAGGGACCCCAGGAAAAATAGAGGGTACCAAGAATTCCATAAAGCTGGGAATCCTATGGAAAGGAGAAAACCATGTGGGAAGCTTGGAGATTTGTGGGCAGTGATCATCAGGCCTCTAAGGTGGGGCTCCTCAAACCACACCATGCCCTTCATGCATCTGTACCCAACCTATGCTGCTGTTTCTCCTTGTGTAAATGTCTTCCCCCATCTTCTCCTCCTATTCTTCCTTCGAGAATAAGCTTCTGAAGAACCTAAAAATTCCTACCTTCTCATGAAGCATAGGCCCTCCTTCCTCAGTGACCCCATGACATTTCCCATGTAACTTTTCTTAGCACTTGTCATTTTTAGATTGTCATTTCCTAGCACTTGTCAAGATTAGATTGCTAATCCTTCTCACCTACTTAACTATGGACCCTTAAGGGAAGGCCATATGGAATTGATTCAGCTACTCCATGAATTCAAGAGCAGCTAAAACCCAGTTTGATGGATTTTTTATCTCTTCTTTCAGAGAACCTCAAGAAAGAACTTGGTGAGTCTTGCTTCTTCTCATGCCCTGTATAGAATTTGCTCCCCTGTTGACATCTGTTCTGGGTCTCTCACTGAATGTCATTTCTTTCAGAACAGCGAAAGGCACTATACCATGCAGGTAAGCAACTGGGTTTCCCACACCACTCAATGTTTTGATGTCCAACACTTTCTCAGCTCCCTCTCCTCAGAGAGAAAGACTGAAAGATTTAATAGTGATTGGTGGAAAAAATTAAGGGGGAAGGAGAAGAATGTGAGGCTCTGGATGTCTTGGCTTGCCTTAACTGGATTTGTTCTGTTTTAGTTTGGAAGAAGGCCCTGCTGTATCCTGGTAAGTAACTCTCTGACTTAGCTCTTTCCATGAGCCTCTGATATTCTGAGTATAATAAGCGGAGACATAAACACACACAAGCACACATCCACTTGCAAGATGTGAAGATTTATTTGGTACCAATCTATAGTATTTTGTATTTGGGAGCTCAAATATTCAATTATTTTTCAGAGCTAAAGAGAAATAACTGTTGACTGGTAAATTCCACATGAATAGAGTAGGACTTGACATAAATTGTTAACCTATCCACAATGGAGAAGGAAGAGAAAGAATTCAGAGCGATTTTGATGAGACTTAAGAAGAATAAAGAATATCCTATATGATATCAGCACTCCTATACTGTGAATAAAGCTCAAAAGAGAAGATAATGTTACATTTCACATTTGGAGAAAAAGATATTATGATTTTATTTATTTTACCTATAAATAAAGAAAGTAAAGTTCAGTACACAAGAACAAGGTTTAAGTTTGAAAACAATCTCTCAAAATATTTGAATATTATTTGTAAAAATATGTTTATCTGGTAGTAGAGGGAATTGGCTATTTTATATCTTCTAATACCTGTGCCCATGTACTGTATGTGTTTAAGAGAGTGTGTGTGCATATGTAATACAGAGTTAGACCTCAAAAGCATACTAGGTCATTCCTTAAACATACAGTTGTGCAATTTTTATATGCCAGATATTGTGTTAGATGTTGGTGCATAGCCATGATCTCTGACCATTTAGAACTTGAATGGTCTTAAACTTGGGGTGGGAGGGATGAGTAAGCTAAGAACCGGGCAAATGCACACAGTCTGGTAAATGCTTTGGTAAGAGAAGATCAAGAAGCCCCTCTCAAAGGCTAAAGTCAGGTAAGCAGTTTCTATTAAAAGCTTTCTTTCCGGAACTGCTTTAACATGTTCCATGATTCTACAAGAGAGAGCAAAGTATAGTATAGTAAGGATGAGGATATGTGGGTTTTAGTTCCAAATCTATCAGTTAATTACAGCTGAGGAATTCAGTCATTTTTGCTTTCTTTACTTCAGCCTCCTTATTTCTAAGATGAAGAGATTGGAATACATGATCACAGATGTCCTTCTTGACTCACATATTCATTGATTCTGTATATAGAGTACTACCCTTCTTAGAAGAGGGCAGGTCAGTGAGAGACCATCAAGAATTATGGATAAGTTCTTATCTGCCTATTGCCCCAAGACACTAAGAGAATATCCAATCTTTAAATAAAATCATAAATCTTATCATAAGAGAAGTGGCCCCAGGCAGAAGCAGATGTAGTTCTATCCCCCATGAGAAATCTGTCTCTGGAGAAAAATATTAAAAATCTGATTACAAGTATCCAAATAAAAGAGCTTAGTTTAAAAACCTTGGTCATAAATTTAACTCTACTCTGAAGTGGTCATAGGCTGGGAAAACCCTAAAACAAACAAAACAAAACAAAACAAAACAAAACAAAACAAAATAAAATATACAATGACATTTTATAACTTTCATCCTCAGTGAGGAGTGCCACAAAAGTCTTAGGTGCCTAGGACACTAGACCCTGCCCCAAGTGTTCTCCAGACTTATTTCTGCAGCATCAGCTCAATTGAGGGGATTGTTTCTAATCTGAGACAGCAGGCAGGAAGTACATCCTTTGTCTTGTAGTTTCTGGACACTGCCGTTGTTCAAGGGGCTCAGCAGAGGACGGAAAGAGAGCTGAGAAGAGACAGCAATGATCCAGGAGAGGAAGTGTGTATCTCATCTTCATTCTGTGGGTATGCTTCCATCACAGTCTCAATTTGTATTGCTCTTTTACAGACTGGAGGAAGGAACAGTTCCAGCCTGGTGAGTGGCTCTTTGTTTATTTTTCTGACTCGTTTCCAACCTACCTGAGGGTACCCTGTTTTTCCCTCCTAACATTACCTCCTAGTTGAAAAGACAGAAGTACGATTATTCTGGTAAAGAGAAGCAAGAACATGAAGATCATTAACTGTTGGCCTGAACTGAAAATTGCTGCTGGGATTAGCTACTCTGGTTGCATTTCTGCTTTCATATAATGGCCACGCTTTCTCATCTCTGTGTGTGTATGTGTGTGTGGTGGGGGTTCCACTTGGTTCTGAACAGAAATTGTAGCCCCTATTGAGGAGATCCCCAACTGAGTAACAAGTGCTCAAAATGGTGAGAGTAACTTGATTCTTCTTTTTAAAGAGGTCAGCTGACATGGAGTCTGTTACTAATTGAAGAACATCGTTCTAATTTGTAAAGAACATGGAAAAACACTATTCTCAAATAAACACTACAAGTCTCAGCTCATTTTGGCACTCTGCCAAGACATTGATAATAACATAGGTAATATAAGAAGAGATAAGTAAATTGCACCCAAGGTGAGAGCACTCCACAGCTCTACCTCCCCCAGTACACACACATTCAGGGGATAGGTGTTCTTTCACTACTTGATCCTGTTTTTCCAAGGTTTCGCTTGCACAACTTTCTGAAATATATAATGTTGGCCCTTCCCTTTCCTTTTCTTTACCCTCAGCCACTGTGACTGTAAATCAGGAAATCTTTCATCAGAATAATTCTGACCCAGAGAGAAAAGAGAACTTCAAAGAGGAAACACACGATCTATCTCTCAGGGATAAGCAAGGAGACTGCAACCTTATCACATTGAATCAGCAAGACTTCACCTCAGGAAAACATTACTGGGAAGTGGATGTTAAGGACGCTGATGAGTGGACTCTAGGCATTTATGAGAATCCCACAGACAGCAGGGAGTTATCCAAAGATCTACAAAACAAGAAATTCAGAGTCTTAGAGAAGAAAGGATGTGAATACAGGGCTCTCACCTATTGCCTCCAAAACATTTCTCTGCAAGAGTGTCTCTTGATAAAAAAGTGTCCACAAAAGATTGCGATTTTTTTGGATTATGAGGATAATGACATTTCTTTCTATGACATGACTGAGGGTACCCACATCTTCTCCTTCACCCAGGCAACTTTCTCTGGGTCACTCTATCCTTACTTCAACCTTAAATCCATGAAGCTCTCCTTATAGGTGTAATATTAAGTGACTTAGAGGAAGAACCCATACTGTGAGGATAATAGCCCATTCTCTGTAAACTCTAGATTGCTAGGGTGTTTTTTTTTTTAAGTTTGTTTATTTATTTTGAGAGAGAGAGAGAGAGAGAGAGTGGGAGAGGGGGATAGAGAGAGGGAGAGAGAGAGAGAATTTCAAACAGGCTCCACACTGTCAATGCAGAGCCTGATGCAGGGCTTGACTTCACGAAGCATGTGAGTGCCAGAAGACCATGACCTGAGCCAAAGTTAGATGCTTAATCGACTGAGCCACCCAGATTACAGTTCTGATGGGTGACCTCAGGCTCACTGATTATGAGGCCTCTTGGCCTGAAGGTCCATGAGTCCCTGTGACCAGAGTTTCTGACTATATCCAGCAGTGTTTCTGAATTGCAGAGAAACTTTTTGTTGTAGTTGTTATTGTTATAAGTGCTGTTTATTGCTTTATATTTAATATATCACAGACTGATAATTTTCTAAAACAAATTATTGTAAAAATGAAGTCAATAAAAAACATGCATACAATTACAAGTTGTAATTATTGTTAGATTCAACATTCTTAAAATTTCTCTGTCAATTTACTCTAAATGCTAGAAATACTCTATTTCTATATTTATCTTGTAAAGAAGTGGTAAGAAACAGTTAATATAGTTCACTGGTGTGTGAACCATAATTTAAGTAGCACTTCTAAAGCAGTATTCACAGGAGTAAAAGTTAGATAAACCTCTTCACATTTCCCATTGCAACACTGAATAAAAGTGACAAAATAGTGCTATTTTCAAATGCTGAAGGAGAAAAGTTAAATTATAATTTGATGCAAGCTAAGCTATATCTTAAATGTGAGGATAATTTGAGGAAAGAAAAAATAAATATCAATCACAATCCAATTCTAACAAATGTGATGATGTCAACATGATAGCAGTCTGGGAAAACTAATGCAGTGAGAGCATATTGAAGTATTTATCTTATTAAAGAAAGAGAGAGACATTTTATTACTGCTTTGCCCAAGATATTAATAAGGGAAATAACTATATATTTTGGGGAATTCTAAGTATAGACACCAGCAGAGGTGAGGAAAAGGCCTTCTTCTCCTTCCAATCAAAACTGTCATATTAAAATGAAATGACTAGAGGAAACAATAATTAGTGTTTAAATAGGGTAAGAAGAGAATGTGCTCCTGTGAACTATACTGAAAACCCTGGTAAATTCTGTGGATATGGAGTAGAGTACCCAGAAGAGTCTTGCCCCAGTGGCAGGGAATAATTAGACCTAAACTGATCCAATACTGATGAACAAACCTTAAAAGCAAAGCTCAACAGGATCAAATTATTTACAAGTATCTAACTTTATTCCAGAGCAGAGTTCAAGTTAAAATTCACAGCCAATCAAAAATTACGAGGCTTGGAAAGAAGCAGGAAATCCAACTCATAATGAACAGAAAATCAATAAATTAAAAGTGACATGGAACTGATGAAAGTATTAGAGATTTAACAGACAAGGAGAGGGGCGCCTGGGTGGCTCAGTCGGCTAAGTGGCCGACTTCAGCTCAGGTCACGATCTCGCAGTTCGTGGGTTCGAGCCCCGTGTCGGGCTCTGTGCTGACAGCTCAGAGCCAGGAGCCTGTTTCAGATTCTGTGTCTCCCTCTCTCTCTGACCCACCCCGTTCATACTCTATCTCTCTCTGTCTTAAAAATAAATAAACGTTAAAAAAATTAAAAAAAAATAGACAAGGAGATTAAAACAGATGTTGTAACTATATTCCAGATATTTAAAAAGTTCACTGTATTCTAGATATTCAAAAAGTTCACTAGAAATATGCATTTAAAAGAAAGACCCAAATTCAAATTCTTTAGTTGGAAAAGACCAGGAATGAGATGAAAATTACATTGGCTATGACTGGCAGCAGATTAACAGTTACAGAAATAAATGATTAGTGAACTTGAATAAATAAAAATGGAAACGATCCAAAATAAACCGCACATTTTTTTTTATTTATATATGAAATTTATTGTCAAATTGGTTTCCATACAACACCCAGTGCTCATCCCAAAAGGTGCCCTCCTCAATACCCATCACCCACCCTCTCCTCCCTCCCACCCCCCATCAACCCTCAGTTTGCTCTCAGTTCTCAACAGTCTCTTATGCTTTGGCTCTCTCCCACTCTAACCTCTTTTTTTTTTTTTTTTTCTCCTTCCCCTCCCCCATGGGTTCCTGTTAAGTTTCTCAGGATCCACATAAGAGTGAAACCATATGGTATCTGTCTTTCTCTGTATGGCTTATTTCACTTAGCATCACACTCTCCAGTTCCATCCACGTTGCTACAAAAGGCCATATTTCATTTTTTCTCATTGCCATGTAGTATTCCATAGTGTATATAAACCACAATTTCTTTATCCATTCATCAGTTGATGGACATTTAGGCTCTTTCCATAATTTGGCTATTGTTGAGAGTGCTGCTATGAACATTGGGGTACAAGTGCCCCTATGCATCAGTACTCCTGTGTCCCTTGGATAAATTCCTAGCAGTGCTATTGCTGGGTCATAGGGTAGGTCTATTTTTAATTTTCTGAGGAACCTCCACACTGCTTCCCAGAGCGGCTGCACCAATTTGCATTCCCACCAACAGTGCAAGAGGGTTCCCGTTTCTCCACATCCTCTCCAGCATCTATAGTCTCCTGATTTGTTCATTTTGGCCACTCTGACTGGCGTGAGGTGATATCTGAGTGTGGTTTTGATTTGTATTTCCCTGATAAGGAGCGACGCTGAACATCTTTTCATGTGCCTGTTGGCCATCCGGATGTCTTCTTTAGAGAAGTGTCTATTCATGTTTTCTGCCCATTTCTTTACTGGGTTATTTGCTTTTCGGGTGCCGCACATTTTTTTTAAAGTATTTTTTAAATAGTATCAGTGAGTTGTGGGAAAACTTTAAAGGGCCCAATACAAAGGCAATTGAAGTTTTTGAAAAGAAGAGAAGGGAGGACAGAAAAAGGATTTGAGAAAATAAGAGCCAAATATATATTCCAAATTTGATCATTATAAACTCCAGATCTAAAAAGCTGTCCTAGTCTGTTTGGGCTGCTATAACAAAAATACCACAGACTCAGTGACATACAAACTACAGAAATTCATTTTTCATGATTCTGGAGGCTGAGAATTCCAAGATCAAGGTGCCTTTAGCTTTGGTGTCTAGTGAGAGCTAGTTGCCTGGTTTGTAGATGGTTGTCTTCTCACTGTGTCTTCACATGGTTGAAGGGATTATGGAGCTTTGTGGGGTCTCCTTTTTAAGGACACTAATGCCATTCATAAAGGCTCCACTCTCATGTTTTAATTGCTTACCAAAGGTGGAAATACTAAACACCATCATCACTTTGGGGATTAGGCTTCAACCTATGTATTTTGGGAGAACATAAACATTCATTCCATAGCAAATTTCAATGAACTCAAAGAACAAAAATACAGAGAATACATAGCATATGCAAATCAAATTGCGTAAAATCAGAGATTTAAAGATGCCAAAGCAAAAAAATTAAATTATGTTCAGAAAAACAAAGATAAAGATGACAACATATTTCTCATTGTAAACAGTGTAAGTGAGAAACATGGAAAAAATATATATCATCAGAATAGCATTTAATACCCAGTGAAAAATTTTCAAAAGCAAATGTGAAATAAAGATGTTTTCATTCATAGACAAGCAAAAAAAAGCAATCATCACCAGCAGACCCACACTACAAGAATGGTAAAAGCAGTCCCTTTAAACAGAAGGAAAAATGGTAACCAATGGAAATTTGTATCTATACAAAGGAATTAAGAGCACCGGAAATGGTATCTGTATAAGGAATTCTAAAATGATTTCTTTTTCTTGTTTAAAAGTTTTAAAAGATAAGAGACACTTTAAACAAAAATAATAACAATGAAGAATGGGATTTATAACAGAAGAAAAAATTTAATGTATGACAACAAGAGCACAAAAACCAGGAGGGAGGACATGAAAAAATACTGCTGTAAGTCTCCTACTAGACATGAAGTAGTATTAACAGCATTTGAGGTTAGAACGCTGTAAGTTAAAAGTGAATGCTATAAACTGTGAACATTCACTAAAATAACAAAAAATTACAGTTATTAAGCCAGAAATGGAAATAAAATGAATCATTAAAAAATAATCAGCTTGGGGCACCTGGGTGGCTCAGTTGGTTAAACATAGGACTCTTAGTTTTGGCTCAGGTCATGATCTCACAGTCTGTGAGTTTGGGCCCCATATCACGCTCCATGCTGACAGCAAGGGACCTGCTTGGGATTCTGTCTCTCTCCATCTCTCTCTGCCCATCCCCTGCTCACGCGCTCATGCTCTCTCTCTCTCAAAATAAAATTAAAGATGTGGTTTATATATATAATGGAATACTACTTGGCAAAAAGAAAGAATGAAATCCTGCCATTTGCAGCAACGTGGATGGAACTGGAGGGTATTATGCTAAGTGAAACAAGTCAGTCAGAGAAATACAAATATCATATGTTTCCATTCATATGCAGAACTTGAGAAACTTAACAAAAGACCGTGGGGGAAGGAAGGGGGAAAAATAGTTACAAACAGAGGGAAGGAAGCAAACCATAAGAGACTGTTAAATACAGAAAACAAACTGAGGATTGATGAGGGGTAGGGGAGAGGGGGAAATGGGTGATGGGCATTGAGGAGGGCACTTGTTGGGATGAGCACTGAGTGTTGTATGTAAGCGATGAATCGTGGGAATCTACCCCCAAAACCAAGAGCACACTATACACACTGTATGTTAGCCAATTTGGCAATAAATTATATTAATTTTTTTAAATAATTAGCTAACTCAAACAGAAAGAGGAAAAAGTTAATGTAGTATAGATAGAACAAATAGAAAATAAACAAATGATAGACTTGAACCATATCAATAATGACATTAAATACAAAGGCAGATTGTTGGGTTGGTTAAGAAAGTAAATCCCTGGGGCACCTCAGTGAATCAGTTGGTTGGGCGTCCGACTACGGCTTGGGTCATGATCTTACAGTTCGTGAATTTGAGCCCTGTGTCAGGCTCTGTGATGACAGCTCAGAGCCTGGAGCCTGCTTCAGATTCTGTGTCTCCCTCTCTCTCTGCCCCTCCCCTGCCAATGCTCTGTCTCCCTCTGTCTCTCAAAAATGAATAAACATTAAAAAAAAATTTTTTAAAAAAAGAAAAGAAATACCCAAATATACGCTGACCACAAGAAAAATAAATAGAAAAACACAAATAGGTTAAAATTAAAAGGATGGGAAAAGACATATTTTACAAATATTAATGAAAAGATAGCTGGAATGGCTCTATTAACATTAAAGTAGATTACAGAACAAAGAAAGAATGTTATCCAGAATAAAGAAGGTCATTCTATAACAATAAAGGGATCAATTCATCAAGAGAACATTACAATACTAAATGTTTAGATAACAATAATCATTTGCAGTAAACATAAACAATACATGATGAATATTATCTAACAGTCATTTAAATTTTATAAATAAAAATCTGATAAAATTAGGAGAAACAGACAAATCCATAAATATAGTCAAAGATTTTAATACCTTTTTCTCAATAATTGATGGAATAAGTAGATTATAAGGACATAGAAGACTTGAATGAAACCACCAACTAACATGACCTAATTGACATTTATACAACATACCACACAGCAAGAGAAAGCACATTCTATTCATATTCATGCAGAATATTTACAAAGAGAGATCATTTTCTGAGCCATAAATTATATCTCAATATATTTAAGAAGATTCACATTGTAGGAAGTATCTTCTCTGTTCACAGTAAAATTAAATTAGAAAGCAACCTGGGAAGATACCTGCAAAAATCCCCACATATTTGGAAACTAAATAACATACTTCTATAAACTTGGGGACAAATAAGAAATAAGAAAGGAAAGGAAGGAAAGGAAATTAGAATTGGAATCTAGAAAACAGTACATGGTGAAACCCCAAGGCCTAGGACAACAGAGGACAGCAGAAGAAGTTAAAGCCATTAGTGCCTATGCTACAGAAAACATTAAATACAGATTAACACAAATCTTCTCACTAAAGGCCTAATTGCTTTAGTTCCTATTACCTCATCCAACATTTATGACTTTCAGCAAAAAATTGCAAGGCATGCCAAAAGGCAAAAACAAAACAAAAATAACACACACAAACACACAACAAAAAACAAACAAACAAACAAAAGTCTGAAGAGGCAAATTCAGCATCAGAATGAGACTCAAATATGACATAGAAGTTGTAATTATCAGACAGGAAACTTAAAATAATTATAAACAAAATGGTAAGGGTTCCAGTAGGGAAAAAAAGAAACATGTAATATAAGCAGGGGCACAGAAATTATAAAAATAAACCCAATGGAAATGCTAGAAGTAAAAGGTAAGTAACAGATATGAGGAATGCATCTGATGGCATTTTTTTTTTTTGTCAGTAAACTCAAAACGGCCAAGGAAAAAGTCAGTGAAACTGAAGAGAGGTGAACAGAAATTTCCCAAATAAAATCCAAGAAAAAAGAAAAAAGAACGACTAAAAGAGAACAGAATATCCAATAATTGTGACACAATATGTGACATCTGTGTAGTTGGAATACCAGAAGGAGAAAAGAGAAAGCAGAAGAAATATTTGAAGTAATAATGGCTGACAGCTTACCAAACCTTTTGACAGACACAGAGACACAGATACAGACAGCTCAAAAAACACCCCAAAAAAGGATAAACACTAAAAACATCACATTTAAGCACATTATAGTCAAACTGTATAAAACCAAAGACAAATAGAAAATTTCAAAGGAAGCTACAGGAGAAAAACATATTGTCCATAGGGGAACAAGGGTAAGAATTACAGCTAACTTCTTGTTGGAAACCATGTAAGCAAGAAGAGAGTGAATTACGGGCGCTTGGGTGGCTCAGTCAGTTAAGCATCCGACTTCAGCTTAGGTCATGTTCTCACAGTCCATGAGTTCGAGCCCCGCGTTGGGCTCTGTGCTGACAGTTCAGAGCCTGGAGCCTGCTTCAGATTCTATGTCTCCCTCTCTCTCTCTGCCCCTCCCCTGCTCATGCTGTGTCTCTGTCTCAAAAATAAAAACATTTAAAAAATTAAAAAAAAAAAAAAGAGAGAGAGAGTGAATTGGAATCTTTCAGTAGAGTGGAATGAATTATATATCCAGCAAAAACAGTGTGCTAAGTAAAAAAAGCCAGATACAAGAGGTCACAAATGGTACAATGCAATTTATATGAAATACATGGAATGGCTCAGACAAGAAGCAGAGAACTGGTTTCGAGGGATGAAGAGAGGAAGTAATGAAGACTGACTGCTTCGTGAGTAGGAAGTCCCCTTCAGGAGACTGTGATTTTCCCAGGTGATCAGATTGTTTTTCTGAAAGAGCATATTTGTACTCATGTTGACTAGCTGCTGTTCTAACATCATATTGTTATTCCTTCTGATAGTGATTCTAGGGTTAATGATGGAACCATCTCAGAACAATTACAGATTTTTAGTGGTTTTATAATGTCTTCTAAGTCATGTAATCTAATTTGAGTCAGATGCTAATGTTAATGAGATACTGTAGTAGTAACTGCTATTTTTCTGACAACTGACTGAAATCTTAAAGCCTGCATCCCTCTTCTTAAAGTGGTGAGTGTGCAAAATCTGGAGTTCCTCTGCTGTTTCTTTATATAGGTAGATAGGGCTGTCAATTATTTCCTATTTAGATGTATTGACTTTCAACCATATTTAAATACACAGGTCATTAGCTTATTATAATTTGACTATTTATACTACTATTTATTTACGTATGTATGTACTTATTTATTTATTTATTTGAGAGAGAGAAAGAGTGTGTGAGCAGGGGAGAGGGGCAGAAGGAGAGAGAGAGAGAGAGAGAGAGAGAGAGAGAATCTTAAGCAGGCTCCAGGCCCAGCACGGAGCCTGACATGGGGCTCGATCCCACTACCCTGAGGTCATAACGTGAGCCGAAATCAAGAGACAGATGCTTAACTGACTGAGCCACCCAGGTGCCCCTATTTACATTACTTTCAACTTAATGGAGTATAAATAAAACTTCCAGAGCACACATGAGGTAGATATTGGATACATAGATTAAGATTTGGGGTGGGCTTTCTGTGGGTTATATGTAGAACTCACATATTTAATATTCATTGTTTTAAATGACCAATGCTAGTATGAGGAGAATGCAGCGCCAATACTTGGACTGTTTTTAAACTAGTGTAATAACCCTAGTCATACTGTTCAATGTTTGCTTTTTAAAATAAGTAGTTACAATTAAGTGTTCTAACCCTTGCATTTCAAAAAAGCTGGTCTTTACTTTCAGTTATCTGTTAGTTCTTTCTTTTTTTTAAGTTTATTCATTTTTGAGAGAGAAAGACAGAAAGAGAGTGAGCAGGGGAGGGGCAGAGAGAGGGAGACACAGAATACAGAGCGGGGGTTCAGGCTCTGAGCTGTCAGCACAGAGCCCAACTCAGGGCTTGAACTCACAAACAGTGAGATCATGACCTGAGCCAAAGTCAGATGTTTAAGTGACTGAGCCACCCAGGCGCCCCAATTGTCTGTTAGTTCTGTTTAAGAGGGATGTTAAAAACTTTGAGTCTAAAAGAATTCTCAACCAAATTTAGTCTTGTCTCTCATCTTGATTAGATTAATTCCATAATGATTCAGTCCACAATAGCTCAGAGGGATGAATAATTTGCCTTAATAAATTACTTTGTTGTTTACTCAACACTTTGACTGGGAGTTGTCAGACCCCAGACTGTCAGTTACTCAAGGGGGCAAGAACCATATCTTCTCCAAGCTGTGTAAATGTTCTGAGGTGCTTGGCAGCATTCTGTACCCTGCGGGGTACTCAGTACCTTCTGCTTGATGTTGCTCACAAGACTGAAAAACTAATCCCATAAAGTACCTACTATTAAAATGTAGCAAAACTGAAAAAAAAAAAAAAAAGATTTACAGACAAACAAAAAACAAAGGAATTCACTGTTAGTATACTTGGCCTGCAAAAAAAATGTGAAAAGGAGTTTTTCAGACAGGAAAAAAAAAATGACATAGATCAGAAAATTACATCTGCATAAAAAAAGAAAGGTCAGGGGCACCCAGGTGGCTCAGGCACCTGAGTATTGGGGTTGAATGTCTGACTTCTGCTCAGGTCATGACGTCGAGGTTTCTGAGTTTGAGCTCTGCATTGGGCTCTGTACTGACATCCCAGAGCCTAGAGCCTGCGTCGGATTCTGTGTCACCACCCCCTCTTTCTGCCCCTCCCATGCTCATGCTGTCTCTCTCTCTCTCAAAAATAAACAAGCTTTAAAAAAAAATTTTAATGAAAATAAAATTAAACCTTCTTTTTTTTCTTATGATTAACAGATATAAAATATAACTGCTCAAAGCAATAATAACAGTGTTTTGGGTGATTACAGTATATGGATAAATAAAATGAGTGACAGCAATATCACAAGGTATAGGAAAGAGGATTTGGGAGTACTCTATTACAAAATATTCACATTGTACATGAAGTGATATAGTGTTATTTGAGGTGAGCTTAGATTATTTAAAAATATATATGTTAAGCTTCAGGTAAATCCCTAAAAGGTTTAAAGGAGGTATAAATGATATGCTAAAGGAGACCGTAAAACGCAATCATTTAAAAAGTTCTGTTAAAACCAGAAAAGGCAGAAAAAGGGAAAAGGAGATAAAATAAAAGAAAAATGCAATGAACAGGAAACAGTTACAAAGATAGTAGATACTAATCTGACTATATAAAAAAGTATCCTAAATATGAATGGGCTAAATACACCAATCAAATGACAGCGATTGTCAGCATAGATAAAAAAGACAACACCCAGCTATACATTGTCACTAAGAAACTCACTTTAAATGATAAAGACTCAGATACTTAGAAGCAAAGGGATAAGGAAAGATAAATCATATTAGCATTAGTTGAAAACAAGCCGAAGTATTTAGATTAATTTATATTAATTTTATTAAGGGCAATACATAGGATAAATGAGTTAATTCCCCAAGAAGATATAACAATCCTTAGATGTAAGTGTTGAATCGCTAAATTCTACACCTGAAACTAATATTACACTATGTGTTACCTAACTGGAATTTACATAAAAACTTGAGGAAACAATAATAATCCTAAACACATATGAACCTACATCAGAATATCAGAGTACATGGGGCAAAAACTTATAGAACTAAATAGAGAAATAGACAAACTATAACAGTTTGAGTTTTAAACACCCTTATAATAGTCTTATATTGCTGTTCTAACAAACTGCCACAAATTTAGTAGCTTGCAAATTATCTCACAAATTATCATATTAAATTTCTGAAGTCTGACAGGTCTCACTGGGCTAAAATCAAGGTGTTGGCAGGATTCCATTCTTCCCTTCTGGAAGCTGTAGTGTAGAATCTGTCACCTTGGCTTTCCAGCTTCTAAAGGCTGCTCATATTCTTTGGCTCATGGTCTCCATCCTTCATCTTCAAACCAGAAATGGTAGGTTAAGTTCATCGCATATGGCATCACTCTGACCTTTTGTTCTATCTCCATCTCCCTTTTTTTTTTTTTTTTTTAGTATTTATTTTGAGAGAGAAAGAGAGAGCATGCAATGGGAGGGCAGAGAGAGAGAGAGAGAGAGAGAGAGAGAATCCCAAGCAGACTCCACACTATCAGCACAGAGCCTGACATGGGGCTCGGTCCCACGATTGTGGGATCATGACCTGACCTGAAATCAAGAGTAGGAAGTTAAACCAACTGAGCCACCCAGGTGCCCCATCCCTCTTCCACTTTTAAAGATCTTTGTCATAACATTAGGCCCACTCAGATAACCCTGGATAATCTTCTTGGTCAGCTGATTGGCAACGTTAATCTTTTCTGCTATCTTAATCCCTATTTGCTCTGTAATATAACATATTTTTCAGATTCTGAGGATTAGGATGATCCAGATTAAGATCAAGCAATGAAGATTAACATTAAAAGTGATAAGTCATGTTGACTTTATATATCTTCAAAATGATGTGATGAGAACTGTCCTCATTCAACAGAGTGTGGGCTTCATCCACCAATATCTAACTCTTGTCTAACCATTTAAGAAAAATGAAGACAAACCCAAATTGAAGGACATTGTATAAAATGCTTTGTCAGAACTTTAAAAATAAAGTCTGAGAAACTATCACAGCCAAGAGTATCCAAGGTTTACATGACAAATTAATGTCATATGGTATTCTGGACAGAATCCTAGAACAGAAAAAGAGAATTAGGTAAAAACTAAAGAAATCTGAATAAAATATGAACTTCAGTTAATAATAATGCATCAACATTGGTTCATTAGTGGGACTATAGCACCACACAAATGTAAAAAATGCTAATGAGGGGAAAGGAGGATGGAGTACATGGCAACACCTGCACTCACTCTGAACTCGTCTATAAATCTAAAACCATTCTAAAATTGGCTGGAGGAATGAGCGAAATGGGTGAAGGGGATTAAGAGGTACAAACTTCCAGTCATAAAATAGAGTTATCATGGGGACGGGAAGTACAGCATAGGAAATATAGTTAATAATATTGTAATAATATATGGTGACATATAGCAACTACACTTATTGTGATGAGCATTGTGTAATGTATAGAATTGTCAAATCACTATGTTGTACACCTAAATTAATATAATATTGTACACCAACTATACTTCAATAAAAATTTATTATAAATGCATGTAAATAGACACATAGTGGAGTCCACCATTCTTAAAATTCATTAACTTATTTATAAATTAAGAAAGAATTTATTAAAAATGAGAACAGTAAAAAGAAATAAAAATATTTGTACATAATATATTATTATATGTATAATATACTCATAATTTATATATGTATGATATATATATATAAAGAAATATTCAGCACCTAATAGAAGAGAATCTTCCAGAAATGAGGGAAGATCAGAGTCTTCAGATTGAAAACACTCAACAGATGGCCAGAATACTGGGACAGAGGGAAAACTTCACCAAGTAAATCTCTATGAAAAAACTACCTATAAAAGGACATGAATCAAACTGGCATCTCGTTTTCCATCAGTAACATTATGTAATAGTAACCAGTGGAACAATGTCTTCTAATTTATGAAGTGTTTAAGAAGTTAATAATTAGCTAGAGTATAAATTAAATAGTATTTTAGGGAAAATAATATTTCAGTTATGTATGGTTGCAGAAATTTTACCTACTGCATGTGCCTCTAGGAAGATCCTGAAGATAATACTCCAGAGAAATGAAGCCTAAACCAAGAAAATGGATCCAACCCAGTTGAAAACTGAAAAGAATTTCAAAGTAACAAAGAGCCAGAGTTTCAGAGGAAAATATTTCAAGTTTGGGGAAACTGTGATTCCATCAATATTATAAACCGGAAAGGAAAGGATCTACTTCTGCCAAGTTTTAGCTACAAAGGTTTGTCTTAAAGGATATTACATGGCACACAAACTACTTGGTAATTAGAAAGCTAGACTCTGATGAACATGGGCAGTAATAAAACGCCTCGCCCTCATAGGAGTTGTTTAGTGGAAACACCTTGTATCACCACTGTCTGTATTCCACCAAGACGGGAAAGCCTGTAATGTGGGAAGATTACAGTAACTAGGGAGAGTGTTCAAAGACAGTGGAAGACCACAAATGACAACTGTCCAAGATGTAAGTGCATAACATTCAGAGAACAAATTATCCTGGAAAAAAAAAAAATATATATATATATATACACACACACACACACACACACACACATATGTAGGAATGGGGAGCTTGGTAGAAAAGATAGTTTGACAAAAATCAAAGTATTTTAAAGAAGTATAAGGCATGATCTTAAGCGATTGCTGAAGTATAAGAACAGATACATGATCTGGTATGATACTAGACTCCATTAGTCTACCCAGGAGTTATGGCACTGAACCTGGAAAAACAAAAAAAGCAACTTTTATATAATCATAAAGTGAATGTTTTCTGTCAGTACTCAGATTGGAGGTAACCAGTTAGAAAAAGGGAAGACGTGTGTATACAAAAAAGAATATCAATATTAATATCCTTAACAATATAGAAGCAAAAGTGTAACTGGTGTAAAATGGGGCAACATCTGACTGGTTCAGTCCACAGAGCATGAGACTCTTGATCTTGGAGACTCATGATTTTGAGCCCCAAGTTGGGTATAGAGATGACTTAAAATATAAATAAATAAACTTACAAAAAAAGACTGGACAAATACGTTTGAGTGGGTGGTAGGGAGAAAATGTGGAGGAAAGTCATAAGGAGTGAAGAGTTTAATAAAATGTACAACTCTGCTCCTTTAGAGCACCTCTTTACTTGCTAGATGGGGTACTCCCTGATTCATGAATTGTTTATTAAAGCTAATTAGATCTTCAAATTTACTTGGTTGAATCTTGTTATTTAACAGTATAAAGTAGGTCTTCTATGAGTAGTAAATTCTGTTTATGTGTAAGACATACACAATAATAATTAGTATATATCCCTGGAATAATGGGAGAAAACTAATGCTGGAAATTTTTGTACTGTTAATAGCAATTTTTATTTTATTTTTAAAAATTTTTAAAGTTTATTTGTTTGTTTATTTATTTATTTATTTTTGAGAGAGAGAGAGCATAGGGGAGGGGCAGAGAGAGAGGGAGAGAGAGAATCCCAAGCAGGATTCTGTACTGTCTGAGCAGAGCCCGATGCAGGGCTCAAATCCATGAACTGTGAGATCATGACCTGAGTCAAAATCAAGAGTCGGGCGCTTAACTGACTGAGCCACCTAGGTGCCCCAATAGCACCTTTTAAATTAGGCATTTGAAGGCAGAGGACTAGAGGATGCTTTAATATCTGCTTAGGAAAAAGGAAAAGAGAAAAGAGGTAGGTAGTAGAACCATCTGTGACAGAAGTGATGCAGGCTGGCTGGGTCCAAGGACCCAGACGGGGTTCCCTCAGAACCAGCCCAAAGGGTCCTTGGCTTTGCACAGGGTGGAATCAAACATGAGCTGAGAGAAAGTGAGAGCAGAGCTTATGGAAGACATAGAGAGCAGATATAGACAGAGTGTCTGGGAGACTCAGAAAGGAAAGGAGAGAGAGTTTCATCTTTTCTTGGGGCCTGGAGCTTTTACTGAGGATTGTGGTCTGGTGTACCTATCTTCTCAGGTATCCAGGAGCTGCTTAAAACAAAGAGGAGTGTTTAGGTGTCCTCAATAAGCCATTTATGCCTGGGAGCCACGGGTCATGGTGTCAGTGGTCTGGAAAATGTAAATGATGACCCCACCCAGTCACTCCTTAGATGTCATCTACTGCCCTGGAAGACTCCAAAGAAATCACTAACTCCTTGACCTCTATAAGGAAGACATATATTATCTGAACCATAAGGCCTAAGGTGGAGGTGCAGATAAAAACAGTTTATTTTTCATGGAGCCCCTTCAGTTTCCCTATCCCAGAAGGATAAGCAAAGCCCCCAGTGAGAGCCCATAAGAAAGAAGAGGAAACAGCAGGGTTCAAAGAGTAATGTTTTGACTAAAAAAATAAAGTTTATATATATACCATGGCCAATGTGAAAGTAGAGCGAGAGTTTTCTAACATTCCATAGTTGGTATTTTCTACTCTATATCTTAAAATAAATATGTGTTATATTTTCACACCAAGCATCCTCTCCCAATTTTTCTCCTGAGAACGCCAAAATTCTTTTGAGAAATCTTGTTTTCATATTTTTGACACATGAATTTTGAGTGAGGCTCAAAACCCCAGACTTTGGGTTAAATAAGTGATTAAGGCACAGAGCGCCTGGGTGGCTCAGTCAGTTAAGCATCCAACTTCAGCTCAGGTCATGACCTCACCATTTGTGAGCCTGATCAGGCTCTGTGCTGACAGCTCAGAGCTTGGAGCCTGCTTCGGATTCTCTCTCACTCTCTATCTCTGCCCCTTGCCCCCGTCAAAAATAAATAAACATTAAAAAATTGTTTCAATAAAAAATAAGTGATTAAGGCTGAACCAGTTCATATATCAAATCTCCTCAGCCACAGTAACTATTTCGGGAAGAAGCATTCTATCCAAGTTGATCTCTTCAGAGGAAATTCTGGACTTATGAGAGCTTTAAGATGGAAAGCTCTGTATCTTTTATTGGACTTAAATCTGTTAAGACGTGAGGCTAGCAATACTGTGGACTACCCTAAAGATGGACCCTAACTTGATCTGAAGTCCACTTGAAGGACAGCAGAACCAAGAGATGGAGGCATGGTCCTGCCATCATGCCACATCTGGAAGGCATTTGTTTTCTGTCACAGAAGACACCAAATTCATTTTTTGCATAAATTAGATGTTTCATTATTTTAAAAAATATAAATCTCTAGCATATATATCAATATTATTTATTATTGCTGCTGAATAATTAATACATTGGGAATTATTTTGGTAACTACAAGGATTTTCTTTTCCTTCTGCTTTTTTCAAGCAGTCTATGCCACTGCTTAATGGCAAATGCCGCCAGTGATATCATATAAATCTAGACTCGCTGAAGTCAGTTCTGTGTTCCATATCCCCCACACGAGGGCATTCCACAGTCCCATTTATTTACTTATTTATTTATTTATTTAAAATTTTAATTCCAATATAGTTAACATACAGTGTTATATAGTTTCAGGTGTACAATATTCCACTATCCTCTTGATTTTGGAGACCAAAGCTACAATATCTGCATCAAGATTTTATTTGTGAAAATCACACTTTTTCCTGAAATATAGTTTGTGTTGTTGGATATCTAAAATCATGTACTGTATACTATTTGAACAGGAGTTCTGCCAGTTTAAGAGAAAAAAAATGGTTAACCGTGCAATGAATTTTTTTGGTGAAAGTGTCTTGACCGATTTATGAAGTTAACCATTTATTCACTTACTCTAAGAGAGCTATGCAGGTGAACCAAGGATGCACAGTTATAAAATTGAAAACTTTTGTATTAATAATGAAGTCAGGAAGGAATCAAAGACAAGAACAATATAATTTACCCATAAATTAATGCCAGGCCTTTTTTGGTTGGCTATGGTTCTGATTACATATAAAGTAATAAAAATGGCATTTATATACATTCTCAGATCACTGCTTGCAAAAATGCATAGGTAGTTTGTGATAACTAAACATCAATGGAAGAAATATGCTGAAGAGGCTATTAGCAAAAGAAAAAAAATTTTTTTCAAACATGGTCGTGTTCCCTGAAAGGTCAGGGCAAGGGGTCTTAGTACATGGATTACCTCATTTTCCTTTGGGAGGCCGAGGACCCTTGTGACAAATCACCTCATTGATGCTGACTGGAAAATTCCAGATAGATTGGCTTAAAATCCTACTCTTGGCAAGTTGAAATTGCAATTAAGTCATGGTTTGCTGTCCTGGGGGCAAATGGCTCCATTTTGGGCCTGTGGATTTCTTGTTAATACCAGTATCCTTTTGACAATTAATAACCAAAGCCAAAACTAATATTCAGTGTTTTCACAGTGCCCAATTAACATTTTTCTATCTTTTTTTTTTTTTTTTTGAGAGAGAGAGAGGGCATAAGTGAGTGAGGGCCAGAGAGAGAATCCCATGAGGGACAGAGTGGGGGAGGGGAGAGAGACAGAGGGAGAGAGAGAGAGAAAGAAAGAGAAAGAGAGAGAGAGAGAGAAGCAAGGTCACCCGAAGCGTGGTGCCTATTGTTTTTTTACCTGAAGTGGGGCTTGTGTTCACCTGAAGTGGGGCTCAAGTTCACCTGAAGAGAGGCTCGAGGTCACCCAAAGCGAGGCTGATGCTCACCTGAAGCAGAGCTCGAACTCACCTGAAGTGGGTCTCGTGCTCACCCAATGTGGAACTTGAACTCACGAACCATGAGATCAAGACCTAAGCTGAAGTCAGATGCTTAATGACTGAGCTACCCAGGCGCCCAATACTATGTAATTTCATGTATAGCATTTCATTGGATCTTTACAATACCTCGTGAATTTGGTATTATTTCCATTTTATAGGTGAAGAAAGCAAGACTTAAAATGTATAAACTGGAAAATGGTAAATCAAACTCTAACTAGTTCAGCTCCAGCATTCACTATCCACTACAGAGAGGATGTTTAAAACACAGAGAATGCAGCTGTCCTGAGACCAGTAATTCCAAATGTCAGGATGCAGTGCAGACCAATATTTCTTGACCATTGCCATGCAAACCCCCTTATACTGCAGTCCTTTTTATTAAGGGTACTTACCTTATGATCATCTATTGCACCGCCCCGTCCTATACTCAAGGATCCATTGTGGACTATTAAAAACAAAACAAAAACCACCAGAAGTGACCCATTATTAAGTAATGATTGAAGCTACATTTATAATTTTGGAAAATCCACGAAGGAAAAAAATCAAGCCATTTGTTTTGGAAATTTAAAAATGGTATCTAAGACATTAGTAGCCTGGCTGGAGTTAGAATTTCTTCCTCTTTTAATAGAAATTCCTCTCTAAGCTTACAGACAGACAAAAAAAGGATGTCTGAAATGTTCAGCAGTCTATATTTCAGACCACAACTTTTTAAATCCTCCAATTTTGGTGTAGAGATGGAATTTCAATGGTTATCAGTAGATCTGAGATCACGAGAAGATTTTTCTAAAGGTTACAAGTTGAGATGAAAAACTGTAGACACTCCAATATACTACACTTTACAGAATATTTCCTTCTTTCTTCCTTTTTTTTTTCTTTTACAGAATATTTCAAGTTAGAAACAATGAAGGTCCTCATCAGAAGATTATCCACAGTTTATAAACTTACATGCTAGAATGACAAATAGAGCTCCCAATCTTCTAATTTATCTATAAATAACTCAGGAAAAAATATTATGTTTTATTTATTCATTTGCTTATTTTATTTTTTAATTTTATTTTAATCCAAGTTAGTTAACATATAGCGCAATAAGATTTCAGAAGTAGAATTAAGTGATTCATCATTTACATATAACACCCAGTGTTCATCCCAACAAGTGCCCTTCTTAACGCCCATCACCCATTTAGCCCATCCCCCCACCAAAACCCCTCCAGTAACCCTCAGTTTGTTCTCTATATTAAAGAGTCCCTTATGGTTTGCCTCCCTCTCTCTTTATTTTTGAGGGTGAGAGCATGAGCAGGGGAGGTGCAGAGGGAGAGGAGGAACAGGGGATCCAAAGTGAACTCTGTGCTGACAGCAGCAAGCCCAATGTGGGGTTCGAACTCATGAACCCTGAGATCATGAACTGAGCTGAAGTCAGGTGCCCCTCAGGAAAAAAAAATTAAGTAGACTAATTAATATAATAGATATAAGTCATGTGAAATGTTGGGTTCAGTAGCAAATTGTCAAGAAAGAATTCTTCAGAAGTCTTTAGTGCAAAAAGGGTGGCTTTATTAAAGCATGGGTACAAGACATGTGGGCAGAAAGCTGCACTGGGGTTGTGAGGAGTGACTGTTTATATACTTTCAAGTTGGGAGACGGTTAGGGATAGTGTAAGTCTCTATGGAATTTGGAAGCAAAGTTTTCAGGACCTTGAGGGGTCATCTACTGTGTATGTAAAACCTTAGTCATGAGACACTTCAAATGTATGTCAGTGGGCCATATGTTTAGAGGATGATTGCTATCATATATCTTGGGTGGTAGAGATGAAGGAAGTTTCCACAGGGATTTTTACAGGATCTTGGAGATCAGTCTAATGTCAAGCTGAGGTTGCCTTTTGCCTCTAGCAAAGTATTAACATTGACCCAGTTGTGTTCCTGGAAGAGGGTCACCCTGCCTCATCGCAAGTACTTGTCAATGGGCTGTAAGTTATAAGGAAGTTTAATTTTTTTTTCGAGATTTCTTTTGCCTTTGTTCTCATATGGAAGTCTGGACTGGCTTCTCTACATTTATAAGATGGCTATAAATTTTATTTGGTGTAATTACAGAGTAATGACCTTCAGTTTCTTCATAAGCAAGTTCTTATTTGTGCAATCTTATTTCAAAGGTCACTCTTGACTAATGTATTCTTTGAAGTCAAAGTATTTAGAAGATAAAGAAAAGGAAATGACACATTCAAGATGGAACCAAAGGACTCTACCATAACTTTACTCCAAGGCCAGTTATACTTTAATTACCCTGAGGCACCACAGTATCTTTACACTCATGAAGATAGTGATATTGATAAAGAACACTCAGTTAATTGTGGGTGAAGCTCTTAATGAGAAGAACAGAGTTCCAATATTGATAAGAGGGTCCTTGAACTATGCATTCCCTTCCACCTCACTCTGCCTTGAAGGCTCAGCCTGAGCCACTAGATAAAGAATAGGAGGCATGGACATGTCAGCCTAGGTCTGTGGGTGCACAGTAAAATCACTTGAGAATATTTTGTAAATTACCAATTCATAGCCCTAATTTCTGTTTTTCTCCCACAGTCCCAAGAGATTTCTATTTGATTAGTCTGAGGTGGGACCTTGGCAATGGTACTTTTTGTAAAGCTCTTCAGATAAACCTAGCAGGAAGTTAGAGTTGAGTACTGCAGATCAAGAAATAGGATTAATATTTCAAACCAGCTGAGTAGCCAAATGGACTTTGATGCCAGGCTTTATTGTGCTGTTAGAATATATATCTCTAAGCTAGGACAATGAAAATTGGTACATGGCTTGTTGGCTGACCAAACATTTAAAAAGTTTTGTATTCTTACTATGCAGAATTTGGGATTAATTTATAATTTTTGAAGGTTGTGATATAGAAGAAGTCTGCAGTTCTTTTCCTAACTCCATTTCCTCTGCCTGCTTTCTCATTCCACCCAAGGCAGATAAGAGATGTTATGAATTATCCTAATTCAAGAATAATAGGATACATTAGAGGATACTTCCTCTATTAAGATTATTCCTGGTCTTTCTAAAAGGTTAGGAAAGAAAGAAGAAAATAAAGCTTCTATACATAAAGCCGGACAGGTGAAAATATTTGAAGAAGGTAAAGCTCCAATTGTCACTGCCTAAGAAAGATTGAGGCAAGTAGTATAGACGAATTCTGCTTTAGGTTTTGGGTGAACATTCTTGGAAAATAACACTGGTGAGTACATTCCTTCCAGGCAAGCATTTCCTTACCATCAATAGGTTAAATAGAGACTTTAAGGGAAAAGAGGAAATATAACCTTTCTCTTTCAGGTACTGTCAAGAGACCTAAAACTTTTCCATACTTTTGATTGACAACTTACATTTCAAATTAATGGGATAAACCACTTAATTGTGCTGTCCCAAATTATCCTGTGCCTAGGCCCAAGTCATCTATAACTAGGATAGAATGAGGTATAAGGCAAAAATACATAATAGTCCTATAAGAACTCAGTGTCCTTTCTTTCTCTCATTTTCTTCCCATTATTGACTTAGGCTCTTGGATAGGCATGTAGAACAAGGGAAATTGGCATTTGTGGAGGCAAAATCTCACATAGAAATTACTAGTTATCTATAGTGGAGTGAATGTCTATGATTTACCAACCAAACATCAAGCTAGGATAATGCCATGATAAGCAGTATTTTGGAAATAACAGTGAGATTCTTGTATCAGAGGAGATGGGGATTATTTTTTGCAGGTCAAGGCAGGGTATTCTGTGTCTTCAAATATGTAATGTAATTAAGCTGAAAGAAAGTTATATATCAAGTGCAAAGCTGCTACATTTAAAGAAAAAATACTGGATGAATTCTGGACATAGGCATGCGTTTCTGGGACCATGATGATAAGTGAGTAACTGTAATCCACAGAAATTATGATGGGATACCAATTAGTTACCTACTACTGTGTAATAAAATACTCCAAAATCTAGTGGCTTAAAAACAACAAATGCATATTATTTCTACTAGTTTCTGACATGAGTAATCTCAAGGACAGGTTAGCTGGGTAGTTTGGCTTGTAGTCTTTCATAAGGTTGCCATCAAGCTTTTGGCTAGACCTGCAGTCATCTGAAGGCTTGACTGCGGATGGAGGATCTGCTTGTAGGAAAGTTCATTCACGTGGCTATTGACTGAAGACCTCAGTTCCTCAACATGCCTGCCTTTCCACTGAGTTATCTATAATCTTCAAGACATGCAGTTGAGCAAGTGATGAGAGAAAAAAAGAGATCAGAGGTGTAATGTTTTTTATAGCTTGTTCTTGGAAGTGATATACCATCACTTCTGTTCTTTCAGTTAATCATACAGATGTCCAGACCAGTTTTGGTAAAATGTGGGAGAAGACTTTGCAAGAGTGTAGTTACTGGGAGTTGAGGGCCATTGGGGCCATTGTGGAGGCTGGTTACCATACCCAAAAAGCAAAACATTTTCATTAGTTGCTGCCCCAGTGGTGACAGTAGCTTTGCATTTTTAAAAATAAACCTTATTCTCCCTGTCTGTATATTCTGTTTCTCACATAAAATAGAGGGATTGCCATATTTTACAAGAAAATCACATCTTACTGCTACAGGACTATAGTAGTAAAATAGAATTTCTTTCTTTTGAAAAGATGATATTCCTAGGGGAGAATTTCAGGGCTTTGTTCCATGTTTGTGAAGCAGAATTTTTAAAAATATGAGACTGACGAAATTGCAGATATGAGAAGGCCTGGTAACAATGAAAGGGTGAAAAATAATTTTCTTTTTTCTCTCTTCCAAGCCAGATGTTAATGTCATAAAGAGAACTAGGATGTGTCTTTCTTATAATTCAATAGTCTTAAAGGTCCAGTAGGATTGTTGGGGGTTCTGCCCTCAAACTGAAAATTGTTCAAGTACCTCTTTTTTTTTTTATGACTGAGGTACAATTTATAGACAAATACCTTTATAAGCCCAGATCCTAAGTATAAACTGACAAATTTTGACAAATGTTCATACCCAGATAAACCATACTTCAATGAAGATATAGGATATCAATTTTCCCCAGGCTACAGTGGTCTACTTTCTATCCTCAAGGTTTACTTTTGCCTTTTCATGAACTTCTTATAACTGTAATAATACACTATTGTATCTAATTTCTCTCACTCAGAATAATTTTGTTGAGACCATGTATATGGTATAAACTATTTATATGTAGATAGTTTATTCCTTTTATATTTTTGAGTTGAAGTCCATGATAAGAATATGCCACAATTTTTCCACCCATTTTCCTGCTAATGGACATTTGGAATGTTTCTGGGTTCGGGCTACTGTGAATAAAGCTGCTATAAACATTCACTTTAAAGTCTATTGTGGACCTATTTAATTTCTCTTATAATTTTATTTTCATTCCTTGTCATTTATTGTCAAAAAATTTTTGTACCACCTAAGATCACATAGTTTTTGTCGTTACTTGTGCATTATTTATTTGTTTTTAATTTTCTTTTTCTTTTTGCTTTATTCTGTTAATATAGTGAATCACATTCATTCTTTTTTTAATGCTATACAAAACTTCCATTTCTAGGATTAAACTGTATTTGTTCATTATGTATTATGGTTTTGATTTATTACTGGTTTTGACTTACTACTACTTTCATTAGCTTTCTTTCATCTGTGCAACCCATTCTGTGGGTTGGCTTTTCACTCTCTTGATAGTGTCTTTTGATGTACAGAAGGTAAAGTAATCTAATTTATGTAATTTTTCCTTTGTTGCCTGTATTGTTGATGTCATATGGAGGAAATCATTACAAAAATTCAAAGTCATGAAGATTTTATCTACTTTTATTTTAATAGTTTTATAGTTTTAACTCTTAAATTTAAGGTTTTTTGAGGCACCTGGGTAGCTCAGTCAGTTAAGCATTTGACTTCAGCTCAGGTCATGATCTCATGGTTCGTGAGTTCAAGCCCCACATAGGTCTCTGTGCTGAGAGCTGAGTCTGGAGACTGCTTCAGATTCTGTGTCTCCTTCTCTCTCTCTGTCCCTCCCTGCTTGCACTCTGTCTCTCTGTCTCTATCTCAAAAATAAATAAACATTAAAAAAACACTTTAAATTTAAGGGTTTTTGTCCATTTTAAATTAATTTTTGTATGTATATGGTATAAGGGTGGGAGTCCAACTTTATTCTTTTGCATATGGATATCAGATTTTCATAGCACCATTTGTTGAAAAGACTATTCTTTTCCCATTGAACGATCTTGGCAACCTCATCAAAAATTATTTTACCATATATGTGAGAGGTTACTTCTGGGCTTTCTGTTCTATTTCATTGCTCTATGTGTCTATCCTTATGCCAGTACCATTCTTCTTTGATTACCATGGTTCTGTGGTAAGATTTTAAATCATAAAGTGTGAGTCCACCATCTTTGAGGGTATATATATATATATATATATATATATATATATATATATATAACTGTATTTACTTAGAAGCATTCAGAATGTCAACAAAGCAGCTATAACTTCTTTTTTTCAAATACAGAGCTGTTATTCAGCTAGCAGAACAATTATTTCATATAAGTAGCTTTGGAAGATAAGAAAACTACCATCCCCAACGTAACTAATTTGTGCTATGCACTAACAAGAATCTGCTTTAAATGTCCGTGTCAATTTAAAACCCCTATACTGTACCAGGCAAGGTTAGTGGCTACTGAAAATACCACCAGGACAGGGCTTTCTAAAGACACATTCAGTAGTGTGTTAATTTATACCAAAAAAGACACTGTGCAGTTTAAAAATATATCTTATACAGTCTTACATTTCAATTTTTTTCTTTAAAAGGACTGAGTGTTGTACAGGGGGTTAAATGCTTTATAGACAAAAAAAAATGTCTAGAACCAACTTATTCATCACCATCATATTCTTCATCTTCATCTTCTTCATCTTCCTCATCCTCCTCCTCTTCCTTCTTTTTCTTGCTTTTTTCAGCCTCGATGACTCCCTTCTTTGCTGCATCAGGCTTTCCTTTAGTTCACTAGGCAGTAATATCCTTTTTATATTTTTCCTTCAGCTTAGCAGCCTTATTATCATAAGACTGCTTGTCATCTGCAATAGTTTTTTCACATCTCTCCCAGTTTCTTTGCAATGTCACCAATGGATAGGCCAGCATCTTCTCCTTTGGTTTTTGGTTGATACTCAGAACAAAACAAGAGGAAGGCCAAAGGAGGCCTTTTGGGTACATTGGGATTCTTGAACTTCTTTTTTGTTTTCCCTTTAGGGGGGATATAAATTTTCATTTCTCTTTCATAATGGGCCTTGTCTGCCTTTGCCATGTCTTCAACTTTTCCTTTCTCTTTAGTAGACATGATCTTCCAGTTCTCTCAGCACTTCTTAGAAAACTCTGAGAAGTTGACTGAAACATCTATGTGCTTCTTTTTTGTGTCTCTCTTGACAAGTTTGCACAGAGAATGCATATGATGACATTTCCTCTCTGCTTCTTAGGATTTCCTCTGCAAATGTTTAATTATTTTCCTCAGTGAGGCACAGAATTGCCCAGTGCCTCGCTGACTCTCAGTTGCCCCCAAACTATCTCTATTGAGCTCATTGTACTGCAATGGCTATGAGAGCCAGACACAGCATCTTTGTTGTTTTTCACTATTGTTTTAGTTACTTGGAATTTCTTGAAATTCACATAAACCTTAGGATGGCAATGATATTTATTTCTTTTCATGCTTTAAAAATATTATTCCTCTCTCATTTGTCTTACACTATTTTAAGTGAGAAATATGCTGTCATCCTTATATTTTTTCCACTTTATACAATGTTGCTTTTTTCTCTGGATGCTTTTGAGATTTTTTTAAATCCCTGGTTTTGAGAAATTTGATTATAACATGCTTTAGTTTAGTTTTCTTTGCTTTAAGTGTTTGTAGAGATGATCTATGGACTTAGTTTGCATCGAATTTGAGATAAATTTGGGTCACTATTTTTCAAAACAGATATTTTGGCACATTTGAATTGTCTCACAGCTCACTGATACAATGTTTATTTTTCCCCCAAGTTCTTATTTTCTCAGTATCTCATTTTGTATCGACTCTGTCTTCGAACTCACTAATTTTTTCTTCTGCAATGTCTAGCCTGCAGCTAATCACAGCTAATGTAGTTTCCATGTCTAACATTTTAGCTTTCCTACCTAGAATTTTGATTTGGGCCTTTTTAAAGTATCTTCTAGATTTTGACTTAACATGGTCAATCTTTTCTAATCTTCTTGAACATATAAAATATAGTTATACTAACTTTTAATGCCTTTACTAATTCTATTATCTATGTCACTTCTGGTTACTTGCCAATTGGTTGATTTTTCTCCTATTTGTGGGTCATATTTTCTTGCTTCTTTGAATAGTTGATAACTTTCAACTGGATGTCAAACATTGTTAATTTTCCTTATTAGATGATATATATTTTTGCATTCCATAGTTTTGACATTTGTTCTAAAACACAATTTCTTGGCATGATGTGATCCTTTGGGGCATTATTTTTAGGATTATTAGGCAGAATCAAAAACTGTGTTTAGTGTAGAGCTAAATTCTCCTGACTACTAAGGTAAAACTGTTCTGAGTACTCTACCTGATGTCTCATGAGTTGTGAGGTTTTCCACTTCAACTAATAGAAACAAAAACTATTCTGGACCCTGTGTGGACTCCATTGATTGTTTCCTCTAATCTTCTCAGGTGGTTCTTCTCCAACCTTGGGTAGTTTCCTTATATATATTCACTGTTCAATGTTCAGTTGAAGACTGAAGGGAAATCTTCTGCAGATTTCTGGGATATTTTCTCCCTGTGTGTGTGCAGTTATTTCTTCTCTGGCACTTTGCAAACTCTAGCAACTTTTGGTTTCCCTGGATTCCTAGATTGATTCATCAAATCAGAGAGAGAAAGTTAGGTTTTTCCAGGGTTCCTGGAAACTTTCTCTAGGCAGTCAGCTGGAATAATTGTAGGACTTCCTTCATTTGTTTTCTACCTCTCAGATATCATTGTCCTTCAATGTCTGACGATGAATGTCTCAAGACTTACTGTTTCATGTATTTTATTTAGGGTTTTGTTGTTGTTGTTGTTGTTGTTGTCATTGTCGTTGTTGTTATTTCAAGCCTTTGTTACCCCATCTTGATCGAAAGCAGAAGTCTTATGCTTAGATTTTGATTGAGATTTCATTGAATCCATATACCAATTTTCTGAGAATTTAAATCTCTTTTAATAGTAAATATTTTATTTTATTTTTTAAAATTAATTTATTATTTTTAAATTTACATCCAAGTTAGTTAGCATATAATGCAACAATGATTTCAGGAGTAGATTTCTTAATGCCCCTTATCCATTTATCCCTTCCTCCCTCCCAAAACCACTCCAGAAACCTGCTGTTTATTCTCTATACTTAAGAGTCTCTTACATTTTGTCCCTGTCTCCATTTTTTATATTATTTTTGCTTCCCTTCCCTTATGTTCATCTGTTTTGTATCTTAAATTCCTCATATGAGTGAAGTCATATGATATTTGTTTTCCTCTGACAGACTAATTTCACTTAGCATGGTATTTTCCAGTTCCATCCACATAGTTGCAAATGGCAAGATTTCATTCTTTTGGATTGCCAAGTAATACTCCATTGTATGTGTGTATATATACATATATATACATATAAGGTATACATATATATACATATAAGGTATACATATATACCACATCTTCTTTATCCATTCTTCCATTGAGGGACATTTGGGCTCTTCATACTTTGGCTATTGTTGATAGTGCTGCTACAAAACAGCACACCTGTATCCCTTGGATAAATACCTAGTAGTGCAATTACTGAGTTGTAGGGTAGTTCTTTTTTTAATTTTTTGAGGAATCTCCATAGTGTGTCCCAGAGTGGCTGCACCAGTTTGCATTCCCACCACCAGTACAAAAGAGTTCCTCTTTATCTACATCCTCACCAACATCTATTGTTAACTGAGTTGTTAATGTTAGCCATTCTGACAGGTGTGAGGTGGTATCTCATTGTGGTTTTGATTTGTATTTCCCTAATGATGAGTGATGTTGAGCATTTTTTCACATGTCTGTTAGCTATCTGGATGTCTTATTTGGAAAAGTATCTATTCATGTGTTGTGACCATTTCTTCACTGGATTATTTGTTTTTTGAGTGTTGAGTTTGATAAGTTCTTTATGGATTATGGATACTAACCCTTTGTCTGATATGTCATTTGCAAATATCTTCTACCAAATATCGGTTGCCTTTTAATTTTGCTGATTGTTTCCTTCACTGTGCAGAAGCTTTTTATTTTGATGAGGTCTCAATAGTTCATTTTTGCTTTTGTTTCTCTTGCCTCTGGAGATGTGTTGAGTAAGAGGTTGCTGTGGCCGAGGTCAAAGAGGTTGTTGCCTGTTTTCTCCTCTAGGATTTTGATGGCTTTTTGTATTACATTTAGGTCTTTCATCCATTTTGAGTTTATTTTTCTGTATGGTGTAAGAAACTGGTCCAGTTTCGTTCTTCTGCATGTTGGTGACCAGATTTCCCAGCACTGTTTGCAGAAGAGACTGTCTTTATTCTACTGGATATTCTTTCCTGCTTTTTTCAAAGATTAGTTGGCCATACATTTGTGGGTCCATTTCTGGGTTTTCTATTCTGTTCCATTGATCTTAGTGTCTGTTTTTGTGCCAGTACCATACTGTCTTGATGATTGCAGCTTTATAATACATCTTGAAGTCTGGGATTGTGATGCCTCCAGCTTTGGATTTTTTTTCAAGATTGTTTTGGCTTTTTGTGGTCTTTTCTGGTTCCATACACATTTTAGGATTGTTTGTTCTAGCTCTGTGAAGAATGCTGGTGTTGTTTTGATATGAACTGCATTGCACATGTAGATTGCTTTGGGTAGTATTGACATTTTAACAATGTTTGTTCTTCTAATCCAGGAGGATGGAGTATTTTTCCTTTTTTGTGTGTGTCTTCTTCAATTTCTTTCATAAGCTTTGTAGAGTTTTCAGTGTATTGATTTTTCACCTCTTTGGTTAGGTTTATTCATAGGCATTTTATGGTTTTTGGTTTTATTCCATTGTAAATGGGATCGATTCCTTGAATTCTCTTTCTGTTGCTTCATTACCGGTGTATAAGAATGCAACCGATTTTTGTGCATTGATTTTATATCCTGTGACTTTATTGAATTCATGGATCAGTTCTAATAGTTTTTGGGTGGAATATTTTGGGTTTTCCATACAGAGTATCATGTCATCTGTGAAGAGTGAAAGTTTTACTTCCTCCTAGCTGATTTTGATGCCTTTTATTCCTTGTGTTACCTGATTGATGACGTTAAGACTTCCAATACTGTGTTGAATGACAGTGGCAAGAGTGCATATCCCTGTCATGTGGGTATCCTGACCTTTGGGGGAAAGCTCTCAGTTCTTCCCCATTGAGAATGATTAGTGGTGGGTCTTTCATATATGGCTTTTATGATCTTGAGGTATGATCCTTCTATCCCTACTTTCCTGAGGGTTTTTCTCAAGAAAGGATGCCAAATTTTGTCAAATGCTTTCTCTGAATCTTTTAAGAGGATTATGTGGTTTTTGTCCTTTCTTTTATTGATTGATGTATCACATTGATTGTTTTGTGAATAATGAACCAGCTCTGCATCCCAGGTATAAATCCTAGGTGGTCGTGGTGAATAATTCTTTTAATGTATTGCTGGATCTGGTTGGCTAGTATCTTGTTGAGGATTTTTGCATCCATGTTCATCAGGGAAATTGGTCTGTAATTCTCCTTTTTAGTGGGGTCTCTGTCTGGTTTTGGAATGAAGGTAATGCTGGCTTCATAGAAAGAGTTTGTTTCCAGTTTTCCTTCCATTTCTATTTTTTGGAACAGCTTCAAAAGAATAGATGTTAGCTCTTCTTTAAATGTTTGGTAGAATTCCCCTGGAAAGCCATCTGGCCTTGGACTCTTGTTTTTTGGGAGATTTTTAATTACTTATTCAATTTCTTTGCTGGTTATGTACATGTCAAATTTTCTGTTTCTTCCTGTTTCAGTTTTGGTAGTTTATATGTATCTAGGAATTTGTCCCTTTCTTCCAGGTTGCCATTTTATTGGCGTATAATTGCTCATAATATTCTCTTTTTATTTTTTTTGTACTTCTGCAGTGTTGGTTGTGATCTCTCCTCTTTCATTCTTGATTTTATTTATTTGGGTCCTTTTTCTTTTTGATCAAGTTGGAGAGTGGTTTATTAATTTTGTTAACTCTTTCAAAGAACCAGCTCCTGGTTTCATTGATCTGTTCTACTGTTTTGTTTTGTTCTGTTTGTTTGTTTGTTTGTTTGTTTGTTTTGGTAGCATTGATGCTCTAATCTTTATTATTTTATGTCTTATGCTCATTTTGGGTCTTATTTGCTGCTATTTTTCCAGCTCATTAAGGTGTAGGGTTAGGTTGTGTATTGGAGAGCTTTCTTCCTTCTTTAGGAAGGCCTGGATGGCTATATACTTCCCTCTTATGACCACCTTTGCTGTATCCCAGAGGTTTTGGGTTGTGGTGCTATCATTTTCATTGGCTTCCATGTACTTTTTAATTTCCTCTTTAACTTCTTGGTTAGCCCATTCATTCTTTAGTAGGATGTTCTTTAGTCTCCAAGTATTTCTTTTCTTTCCAAAATTTTTCTTGTGGTTGATTTCGAGTTTCATAGCATTGTGATCTGAAAATATGTGCGGTATGATCTCGATCTTTTTGTACTTGTTAAGGGCTGATTTGTGTCCCAGTATGTGATCTATTCTGGAGAATGTTCCATGTGCACTGGAGAAGAATGTGTATTCTGCTGCTTTAAGATGAAATGTTCTGAATATATCTGCTAAATTTATCTGGTCCAGTGCATCATTCAAAGCTATTGTTTCCTTGTTGATTTTTCTGCTGAGATGATCTTTCCATTGTTGTAAGTGGAGTGTTGAAGTCCCCTACTATTATGGTATTATTATCTATGAGTTTCTGTATGTTTGTGATTGATTTACATATTCGGGTGCTTCCACACTTGGAGCATAAATATTTACAATTGTTAGGTCTTCTTGGTGGATAGACCCCTTAATTATGAAATAATGCCCTTCTTCATCTCTTGTTACCATCTTTATTTTAAAATTTATATTATTTTATTTTTTTTTCAACGTTTATTTATTTTTGGGACAGAGAGAGACAGAGCATGAACGGGGGAGGGGCAGAGAGAGAGGGAGACACAGAATCGGAAACAGGCTCCAGGCTCCGAGCCATCAGCCCAGAGCCCGACGCTGGGCTCGAACTCCCGGACCGCGAGATCGTGACCTGGCTGAAGTCGGACGCTTAACCGACTGAGCCACCCAGGCGCCCCTTTATTTTAAAATTTAGATTGTCCCATATAAGTGTGGCTCCTCTGCTGTCTTTTGGTGACCATTAGCATGACTTATAATTCTCCATCCCCTTACTTTCAATTTGAAGGTGTTTTTAGGTCTAAAACGGGTCTTTTGTAAACAGCATATAGATAGCTTCAACAGTCTCTACCAAATGTCCTTCCAGCAGTGGAACCGCTTTTCCCCGTGTGGCCCGAGAACCTCCCGGACCCCACTCTGCTCCTGGGGATTCACTCTTCCCACCAGATCACCACCAGTTATCAAGCTGCAGAGTTTCAGACTCTGCACTCCCCCTGTTTATAAAGTCTTAATTGAATTTAAACCCTCTCCTTTTGCCTTTTTCCCTTTTTTATTCAGTCTCTTGCAGCTGTTTCTACTCTTCCACTTTCTCTCCAGCTGCTTTTGGGGGAGAGGGTGCTTTTTCCATACTCTATGCCCATCTCCATCCTCTCTCTGCATGAAAAATCAGCTCCCTGCCCTCCGCAGCTTCTCTCTCCCCCAGTTCACCTCTCCACACTGTGTACCTGCTGAGTTCCATTGTTCAGGTTGTGCAGATCGTTGTGTTAATCCTCAAATCAGTTTTCTAGGTGTGCAAGGTGGTTTAGTGTTGATCTGGATGCATTTCAGGGATGAGAGACAAAAAGAACTTCTATGCTGTTCCACCATCTTTGTCCCTCCTGTGATCAAATATTTTAAACATAAACTTAGAATATTGAAGTTTTGAGCCTTTTTCTTAGTATTTATTCAAGTGCAAGTGAAATAATTGTATATTTAGCAACTGCAAAAAATTCCACAGTTAAATTATTAGCATTAATGAGTTTATCAAGGTTATTAGATATAAGAATATAAGAATAAGATATAAGGTTACAGATATAAGAATAGATATTAGATATAAGAATATAAATACTATTTCCAAGTATTTTGTAATTTTGATGATGTGAATTGTATCCCTTTTTCAAATTGTATGTTCTGTATATTTTGGTTCTATAGAAGTGCTTAGTTCTTAAATATTATTCTCATATCTAATAACTTTATAAACTCATGAATTCCAATAATTTAACTGTGGAATTTTTTTGCAGTTAATAAATATATAATTATTTCAATTGCACATGAGTTTTATTCCCTCTGTTCCAACAATGATTAAAACTCCCAAACTCTATAGTATATCCTTTTATCAGAATTTATGATTGAAATACTAAGATATGCTACATTCCTGTTTTCCAAAAGTTGGGAGATAGAATCAGAACTAAGTCTTGCTAATTGGTTAGACCCAGATACCTGTCATGTGACTGACTTTTCTTATTAGATCATGGCTAAGCCATGTGGGTTTGAGACCAATATTCTGGAAGCTGAAGGGAGGGAAAAGGTGTGGGAAATCAAATCAATAGGGAAAGCAAATATTAAAGCAAAGGGGTTAATATTAGGATCTACCACACAAGGCCAAGTTACACTCTCATCTAATAAATTCTTATATAAATAATTGCCTTTTAGAAGCCTTCTGATTAGTCAATAAACAACTATGCAATTAGACAGAGGTTTCTTTTCTGGCAACGTCTCACATTTTCTTTCTATTCACTTTTCTTCCTCTCTCCGGTTTTCAGACATTGTCTCAGATGCATTCTTAGTCCTTTTAATTCTGGTCGAAATGATATTTCATCCCCATATTTATGTTCTCCTTAATGTCTAGTCATTAAGGGGAAAATTTAAGGGAAAAATTGCTCCAGATTCAACCACAATTCACTACTTTAGCAACCATAAACTAGACAGAGATACCATATATTATTGCCCAGATCACTTTAACAATAGTCTCCTTGTTCTTTTCCTCCCAGTACTGACTAATCTTAATACAACAGCAATAATAACTGTTCAATGTCTTACTAAAGACATAAGTTGGAACATGTCATTTTTCTACTCAATGACCCAAAACATTCCCTATTTCACTCAAGTTAAAAATCAAAGTTGTTATTAGATTACTAGATGTTATATGATCTGTTGCTTTTCTGACCTCTTCTCCAATTACTGTACTCCTGTCTCCTTCACACCAGTCACATGACTCTTTCCATTCCTTAAAAACACCAGGCATGTTCCTGTCTTATGAACTTTGTTGTGGTTGCTTCCTCTGACTGGAAAATTCTTCATCCAGAAATCCACTTAGATAACTCCTTTACATCCTCCAGTTTTTACTCAAGTATTATCTTCTCACTCAGCCTGTCCAGGCTGATCGATTCAAATTGAACCCCACCTTCTCTTGCAGCTCCCAGTAGTCCCCATTTATTGCTAATATTTTCTTTTCCCTTAGCAGTTAGCACTTTCTAATGTGCTTCATTCCTGAGTGGTATGCTAACTTCAATAATGGTTCAAATTCTTCATTTTTCTCCATATACACGCTCAGAAAAACTCTCAAAATTATAAAATTATACATATGAAGAACAGTTTAGCTATTGCCAGGGGTTAGGAACAGAAGGAAGAGATTGGCGCTGGCTATTTAGCATGGCTATAAAGGGATAGCATGAGTGAAATCCTTATGGTGATGCAACAGCTCCGTGTCATGATTGAGCTGGTGGTTATATGAATTCATACATGTGATAAAATTGCATGGAACTAGACACACACACAAATATAAGTGCATGTAACACTGGTCATATCTGAATAAAATGGGTTGTATTCATTGTAATTCTTTGGTTTTTACATTGTACTACAATGAATTCAAACAATGATGTTGGGAATGTAAAATGGTACAACCAGTTGGAATTCAGTTTGTCAGAGTCTTACAAATTTCAACTTATTTCTCTGTTATGAGGTAACAATTTCCCTCATGATATTTACCCAAGCAAAATGTAAACAAATATACAC
Organism: Herpailurus yagouaroundi; assembly: GCF_014898765.1. Lineage (NCBI taxonomy): Eukaryota > Metazoa > Chordata > Mammalia > Carnivora > Felidae > Herpailurus > Herpailurus yagouaroundi. The sequence continues at coordinate 134,622 of NW_024412549.1, forward strand.
AAAAAAGTTGTACAACAAGGTTAAGCAGAATTATTCATAAATGCCAAATACTAGAAATAACATAAATGTCTATCAATAGGTAAGTGGATAAGCAATTTTCATATATTCACATGGTGAAATAATACCAATAATGGAAACAAAATTCTGGTAGATTCAACAACATCAAACAGTTATGATGAATGAAATCAGAACAATATTTGCTTCAGGGTAGAGGGGTGGATGGAAATGGGCGTAAGAAAGCTTTCTGGGATGATCAAAATCCCATCACTTTTTGGGGTTGGTAGAAACAGAGGTGTATATATTTGTCAAAACTCAAAAATCTTGAATGTTATTTTAGACGTAAACTAAATCAATACAATTACAATATTAACTTGTTATATGTTTTAATGAAATCTTCTTACATTTTTAACTAAATAATGTCTGTTCAGTTCATAAGTACAGAGTAAATTTTAATAAAACATCACAATGATACTGGTTTTATACATTTTACACTCTTTCAACTGTAATTGTATATGCTGAAATTCTATTATTTGATGCATACAAGCTTAAAAGTGTGTTCATTTCTAGTGAATTGAATTCTTTTTTTTTTAAGTTTATTTATTTATTTTGAAGAGAGAGACAGAGACAGAGAGAGCATGGGTGCATGAGTGAGGGAGGGGGGCAGAAAGAGGGAGAAAGAGAATCCAAATCTCTCTGCACTGACAGCATAGAGCCTGCCATGGGGCTTCATCTCACAAACCATGAGATCATGACCTGAGCCAAGTCAAGAATTGTGTGCTTAATCAACTGAGCTGTCCAGGGCCCCTCTAATGAATTGAATTCTTTTTTTTTTTTTTTTTTTTTTTTTTTTTTTTTCAAAATGCCTTTGTCTCAAAGATTAATTTGTTCCATTTACTTGATAAATTTACAACTGCTTTACTTTGGTATATGGTATAACTATAACTCTTCATATAACCCTTTTCTTTAAATGATATAACCATGTGTATTCTTTTATTTTGTAACTTTTGCCTCTTCAGTCTTATGATGGTAATTAATAATATTATGCAGTGTATATTCCAGGAGCTCATTTTTAAAATCTAATATAGATATGTTTGTATTTTATCTGGAGAGTTCAATTAAATTACACTTAGTTTTTGTTATCATTTCTTTGTTTAAGCATTTCATATTTGCTTTCTATTTGCCTACTGAATTTTTATTCATTATGTCCTTTTTAATGTTCTAGTACACCCTTTCTCTCCTTATCTTCCACAAAAGAATTAGGCCCTACAGAAAATTATTTGAGTGACTATTCTGTCGATCTCAAAGGAACGTAGATACAAGGAGGAAGTTAATCCATTACATATAATGTTTTAAGTTACTAGAGCTTAATTTTCTCTTAAAATTTTGATGGAGAAAGGATGGTGAAATAAATAAAACTGACAAAAATATGCAGTATCATAGATAACTAGGATGGTTTAGATTTCAGAGATTATATGGATTCTCATATCAAATACTGTAAGTCAAAGTAGTTATGTATAGAAACATGTCCAAAGCCTTCACTGAAATCTTAGTAATAGATTAGTCTGGAAAAATATAAACTTATTATAGATCAGGGTTTCTTATCATCATGACTATTGACATACTGGTCAACTCCCATGGTCCCTACTCACCAGATGTCTATAGCAATGTCCAAGATATAACAAACAAAACTATCAATAGAAATTGACCAATGTCCCCTGGGTGAGCAAAATCATTTCCATTGAGAACAACCACTATAGACAACTACTTCAAGGAGTTTGAATAAAAATGTAAGGATTAGATGGTTCAGTCAGTTGAGTGTCCAGTTCATATCAGTTCAAGTCATGATCTCATGGTTATGGGATTAAGCCCTGCATCAGGTTCTGTGCTGAGTGTGGAGTCTGCTTAAGATTTTCCCTTTCTCTGTCCTTCTGCCCCTTTTGCTCTCTCTCTGTCCCTTTTGCAGGGGAGAGGCAGAGAGAAGGACGGAGAGAATCCCAAGCAGGTTCCACACTGTCAGTACAGAACCTGACATAGGGCTTGAACTTATGAACAATGAGATCATGACCTGAGCCAAAACAGAGTTGGATGCTTAACTGACTGAACCACCCAGATGTCCCTAAAATAAAATAAATTTTAAAAAATGTAAGGATTGGATAAAAAAACATGAGATTTAGATTAGATATATTGACATGTACCCCATTTTCTCTAATGTAATTATTCAGTGCTTTTTTTTCTCTAAGTGCCTAGATGATAAAATGTATGGAGACACCACATATAATGGAAAACTTAGTTTTCCTTTTTTCTGTTGATTTTGACTTTTACACAATAAATGTAGTTTATTATTAGTAATGTTGTGAACTGAGGACTTTTATGTGAGGAAAGAATAGTAAAAGGGATATGGAAAAAAATGAGAAAGATGTTAAGTGATAAAGGAAATTTTAAAGAGAAAATAATCTAAGGAAATAAAATTTTTAATCAAGAAAGGGAAAGAAAATTTATAGGAAGTAGAACATCATTTTCACTGTGAAAGGAAATAAAATAAAAAAGAGACATGAATTTGTGATAGAAGGGCAGAATGTTTAAGAATTTTCCACTAATGTCTTGTATTTCACTGCTCTGCCAGTACTGCCCTTTTTCAGTCAGGCTTGCTCAGTCCCAGTGTAGCAGGCTCTTTACCCATAATATCAGCAGAAACCCTTGCCCACATCACCTCTACCAACCAGAGAGTTCTGCAGGACTCCAGTTTTACTGGAAGCAGCATTAGGTCTCATTTCACACTTGGCACACTCTGACCAGGGAAAGAACATTGCCCACTGCAGGAAAGGAGAGCCTCTGCAGAAAGCTGGTCTGAAGGAAAGAGCAGCCAAACACAACAGGAGAGCACACACACACACACACACACCAGAGACAACCTGAAGTGCCAGGCCCTGGAAGCTACATGACCTTTTCTTCATAAAGCCATTACTTTCAGGAATAGGAAACATAACTTTTTTTCTAACACAGAGACAAAGTCAGTGACCTAGACAAGATCCCAAGACAGAGGAATTCAACCCAAATGAAAGAATAAGATAAGGCCATGGCCAGAGTCCTAAGCTAAACAGATTTAATAACATGCCTGATGGATAATTTAAAGCAATAATCATAAGGATACTCACTTGGCTTGAGAAAAGAACGGAAGACTTCAGGAAGACCCTTACCACAGGGATAAAAGAGCTAACAAAGTTTGAGTCAGAAAGGAAGAATGCAATTACTGAGATTGGAAACAGGCTTGATGCAAGGCACAGGATGTCAGAAGAAACAGAAGAATGAATTAGTGATATACAAGACAAAATAATGGAAAATAATGATGCTGAACAAAAGAGAGAAAGAATTTGGGACATGAGAATAGACTTAGGAACTCAGTGATTCCATCAAATACAATAACTTTGTATTATAAGAGTCCCAGATGGAGAAGGAAGAAGAAGAAGAAGAAGAAGAAGAAGAAGAAGAAGAAGAAGGAAGAGGAGGAGGAGGAGGAGAGAAGAAAGGGGGCAGAAAGTTTATTTGAGGAAATAATAGCTGAAAACTTCCCTAATCTGGGGAAGGAAAAAAACATCCAGATTTGGTGGCACAAAGAACTCCCATCAAAATCAACAAAAGCAGGCCAACAAGAAGACATATTATGATTCAATTTGCAAAATATACTGACAAAGAAAAATCTTAAAAGCAACAAGACAAAAGAAGTCCTTAACTTACAAGAGAAGACCCATAAAGCAAGCTGGAGATTTCTCAATAGAAATTTGTATTGAAATTTGTATGGAACTAAAAAAGACCCCAAATAGCCAGAGCAATCTTGAAAAAGAAAAGCAAAGCTGAAGCATCACACTTCCAGACTTCAATTTATATTACAAAGCTGTAGCAATCAAAACAATACGATAGTGTCACAAAATATACACATAGCTCAGTAGAACAGAATAGAAAACCTAATTACATGGTCAATCAATTTTCAACAAAGCAGAAAAGAGTACCCAATGGGAAAAAGTCTTTTCGACAAATGGTGTTGGCAAAACTGGACAGCAACATGCAAAAGAATGAAAGTGGATGACTTTCTTACGCTATACAAAAAAATAAATTCAAAAGGAATTATAGACCTGGATGTAATACTTTAAAGCATAAAAATCCTAGAAGAGAGCATAGGCAGGAATTTCTCTGACATCAGCCATAGCAACTTTTTTCTAGATAGATCTCTTGAAGCAAGGGAAACAAAAACAAAAATAAACTGTTGCGGCTACTTCAAAATAAAATTTCTGCACAATGAAGGAAACCATTAACAAGACTAAAAGGCCACTTACAGAATGGCAGAAGATATTTGCCAATGACATAAATGATAAAGAGTTAGTGTCCAAAATCTACAAAGAACTTGTACAAGTCAACTCCCCCCCAACAAAAAAACCCCAAATTATCCAAGTAAGAAAATGGGCAGAAGACACGAACAGACATTTCTCTAAAGAAGACATCCAGATGGCTAACAGACACATGAAAAGATGCTTCCCATCACTTATCATCGGGGAAATGCAAATCAAAACTACAATGAGATATCAGTTCCAATGTGTCAGAATGACTAAAATAAACAACAACAACAACAAACATCAAATGGTGGCTAAGATGTGGAGAAATAAGAACACTCTTATGCTGTTCTTGGGAACACAAACTGGTGTAGCCACTGTAGAAAAATGTATGGAAGTTACTAAAAAGGTTAAAAATAAAACTACCTTATGATCCAGTAATCGCAGTACTGGTATTTACTCTCCCTCCCCAAAATTACAAAAACACTAGTTCAAAGGGATACATGAACCCCTATGTTTATAGCAGCATTATTTACAGTAACCAAAGTACTGAAGTAGCCCAAGTATCCATTGACTGATGAATGGATAAAGAAAATGTGGTATCTATATCTATATCTATATCTATATCTATATCTTACTATCCACAAACACACAGACACACACACACACACACACACACACACACACACACACACGGAGTACTGTTCAGCCACAGAAAGAATGAAATCTTGTCATTTGCAATGACATGGATGGAGCTAGAGAGTATAATGTTAAGCAAAATAAATCAGAGAAAGACAAATACCATTTTATTTCACCTCTATGTAGAATTCAAGAAACAAAAACAAATGAGCAAAGGGCAAAGAGACAGAGGGAGAAAGAGAGAAGAGAGCAAGAAACAGACTCTTAACTATAAGAGAACAGATGGCTACCAGAGAGGTTATAGAGGGTAGGTAGGTAAAATAGATGAACAGAATTAAAAAGTGCATTTGTCATGATGAGTATGGAATTGTTGAATCACTATTTTGTACACCTAAAACTAATATAACATTGTGTGTTAACTGTATTGGAATTAAAATAAAAAGAAAAGAAAGATATCACTGTTCTGGATTGGAAGTATTGATGTTGTTAAAATTTTCATATTATCCAAAGCTATCTATATTCAATATAATCCCTATCAAAATTCTAAAGGCATTTTTCACAGAAATAGAAAAATAACTCTCAATTTTGTATGGAACCACACAAGATCCCACATTTATCAAAGCAATCTGCAAAGCAACTATGAGAAATAAGAACAATGCTGGAGGCATCATACTTCCTGATTTCAAATTGTACTACAAAGCTATAGTAATCTAAGCAACATGATGCTGGCATAAAAATAGAAATAATGGAACAGAATAAGGAGCTCAGAAATAAACCCCTGCATTTACAGTCAACTAATATTTGACAAAGGAGCCAAGAATACTCAACAAGAAAAGATAATCTTTTCAATAAATGGTGTAGGGAAAACTGGATAACCACATGCAGAAAAATGAAATCAAACCCCTCTCTTATACCATTCATAAAAATTAACTTGACATGGATCAAAAACTTAAACATGAAAGCTGAAACTGTATAACTTCTAGAAGAAAATATAGGTGAAAATATCCTTGGCATTGACCTTGGCAACAATTTTTAGATATGATACACAAAGCACTAGATTCAAGAGCAAAAATAAAAATCAACAAATGGGACTACATCAACTTCTGCACAACAAAAGAAACAACAAAATAGAAAGTTAACCTACAGAATAGGAGAAAATATTTGTAAACTTTGTCTTGGATAAGGAGTTCATGTCCAAAATAAATAAAGAACTCACACAACTCAAAATTTTTTAAATTTAAAAACAAAAAACAAAAAAAACAAGCAATCCAATCAAAAAATGCACAGAGGAACTGAATAGACATTTTTCAAATATGGCCTCCAAATGATCAACAGGTGCATTAAAAGATGTTTAATGTTACTAATCATCAGGAAAATGCAAATCAAAACTACAATTAGATATCACCTCACACCTGTTAATACGGCTGTCATCAAAATGATAAGTTATAACAAGTGTCAAGGATGGTGGAGAACAGGGGACCCTTGTGTACTGTTGACAGGAATGTAAACTTGGAACAGCCATTATGGAAAGAGTATGACGTTTTCTCAAAAAATTAAAAATAAAACTAACATATGATCAAGTAATCACACTTCTGAGTATATAAAGGAAATAAAAACAAGATATTGAAGATATATATATATATATATACTCCATGGTTTATTGAAGCATTATTCACAATAGCCAAGATATGGAAACAATCTAAGTTGTTTATGAATATCATTCAGCCATGAGAAAGAACCAAATCCTGCCTTTTACAACAACATGGATGGACATTGAGGGCCTTCTAAGTTAAATAAGTCAGGCACAGAAAGATAAATACTGTGTGATATAACTTAAATGTGAGATATAAAAAAAGGTAAACTCAGAAACAGAGCAGAATGATAGTTGCCAGAGGCTAGGGGTGAGTAAATTGGGAAGATACTGGCCAAAGGTTACAAACTTGCAACAACAATATGAATACTTCCTGGAACTCTAATACTATTCTGATTACATTCAGCAACACTGCAGTATGTATATCTAAGTTATCAAAGAACTAGACCTTATTGAAATTATGCTGTATATAAAAAGTCTTTCCAGTAACATCTTTCCTTTAGATAAAGGTGATTATAAACGTTAGTGTGGAAGCCTAAGTGAATATCCCTGTGCTTAAGGCCTTGAAATTACACTGTAATTCAAGAGATAGAGCAAGAGTGGGGGAGAGGCAGAAAGAGAGGGAGAGAGAGAATCCCAAGAAGGCCCCGTGTTGTCAGTGTGGTGCCATGAACCAAGATATCATGACTTGAGTTGAAACCAAGAGTTGGACACATAACTTACTGAGCCACCAAAGTGCTCCATCAGCTCACCACTTATTAAGGACTTGGTATCTACACATCTGAGAAACTCAGAGAATACACAAGATCTGTACACTTCACCATAGGTAAATTTAACATCAAAAGGGAAAAAAACCCTACAAATATTAAATTGTAGTTAATTATATGCATACTGAAGTTTTATTGAGAAGTGTATTGGTGACTACAATTTACCTTTAAACTTAACGGATTGGTAAATGAATGGATACAGAGGTCATAAATAAATACAGTAAAATGTTAATGATAGGAATTAGGTTGTGAGTATATGGATGTTTACTGCAAAATTATTTTATCTTTGCCATATTTACAAACTTTTTAAAATTTAAATATGTTTTGGGTAAGTGTAACAATGCAAAATTACCACAAAATTAATAATAAAGATAAAAACTTTTCTTAAAAAGGAAAAGTATGGCTGTGCATGGCATGTTTGTGCTGCATATATATTTTCTATGGCTGGAGACCCAATCTAGAGATAGTTAAACAAGGTTTTGAATACTATGCTACGCATATTGATTGAATTTTGAATCATAGGAACCTACAAATATGAGGAGGTATTTCTTTATATTTGACTGTCTTTAAGTAGGAAAACAGCATAATCAGGCTAACAATTTAAAATTTTATTGTGTCTATAGTGCTAAAATGTATTATAATACTGTGAGGTAAAAAGCCATTGAAAAGTCAAGATACTAGATGATTCTGAAAGCTGAGAATTTGAGAATCTAGGAGAATGATAAGACCCAGGGAGCCTGAAAGTACTGAAAAAGAAAGACATCTCCACTGGAACTGCAATGGTAGATAAAAGAGAGAGTGAAAACACTGAAAGTTTGGTGTAAGTAAATGATACAACATTTACATGATGTAGTAGAATTTTTCATTGAGTTACACAAAAAAAAGCATTCCAAGAGTTAGTTTAGATACATCTCTCTTTATTAAATGAGTTCCTTAGCATCTCCACTGCTTAGCTCATAAATCTCACAGGAAGAAGAACTTTAAATGCCTATTTAGACCAATTCATAGAATGTAATCATTAGCCACTGTTGGGGATTGAAGTGTGTCACCCCACCCCACCCAATACGTTGAAGCCCTAATTTTCAGTACCTGTGAATGTGACCTTATCTAGAAATAAGGTCTTGCTGACGATAGAGTTAAAAGATCATTAGGATGTACCTGAATCAAATAAGACTGTGTCCTTATAAAAAGTGGGAAATTTGGACATAGAGACAAACATATACACAGGGGGAACACAGTGTGGGGATGAAGGCAGCGATAAGAATAATGCATCTACAAGCCAAGGAGTGCCAAAGATTGCCAGCAAACCACTGGAAATGAGAAACCCTGCTCTTAGACTTCAAGCCTCCAGAATTATGAAACAATAAATTTGCGTTGTTTTAAGTCACTCATCTTGTGGTACTTTAAAACACTCCTGGGGAAATAATGCAGCCACTAATAAAGATGCTCCAGTTTGAGGGAATATAGTGGTGAATGTAGCATAGTTTTTTAATCTTCACGAATTCCTCAAACCCCGCCTCCACCCCAACACACACAGCAACTAGTATAGCAAAACCAAAACACATTGACAATGCCTACAACAACACTAGGTGATATTCTGGCAATGTCTTTTCACTGAACTGTCCCCCTTCCCTATGGAAAGATAAATACTTTCCTATGGAATAGGTTATATTTCATATAACCATCCTTCTCCTCCACTAATTATAGTCATGAAAGAATCTTTGTCCTACCTTCACTGTGAGAATCTGGTAGCATTCCTGGAGATAAATTCATGAAAATGTGGACCATCCAAAGACTTTACTTTCCAGAACTTTCTTCCTCTCATGCTAGTCCACATTCAACCTTGAGCAATACATCAAAATTACCATTTAAGTGTCCCTACCAGTTTGTGGCTAGAGTGGTTTCTGCTCCAAATAAGCATATCTCAGCTGTACACCTCTCAAATGGCCTGTCTCTCCAAATATGGGGTGGGGGGGACAAGGAGAGTGTGGACTGCCCTGCAACCACAATTACTTGATGGTTAAAAGAAAAGTAATTTGTTTTAGTTTGTTCAGCTTTTCTTGTAATGATAGGAGTAATTTACAATGTATTTACATGTGGGATTAAAATGGAAGGTGTACAATTTTGGTCAGTAGTAATTTGCTATTAACACAATCAAACTTTCTTGGAGAAATAGCTGATTCCAGGCCTACAGAAGGAAATGGATAAAGTTGGAGGAATGAAATGTGCATAAAGGCTTTCAAAAGCTCCCATGGAGTCCTGGGAATCTGGACAACTATGTGCAGGCTCAGTTAGGAACTACACATAGCTGTGTGTATGCACAGAAAAGAGCTGAAAAAGAAAATCTAATCTTTCACCTATTGCTGACCCGGAAGGTTCTGTGCAAGCAGAAAGTAGGAACAAAGTAGTGTTGTAAACTGCCTGGCTCAGTACTTAAGGTGTGTATCAACATACATATACAGCTTCTTGTCAAAGACTGGAATTTGCTGTTGGTGCCAAAAATTTTCTCTGTGTAATCACTAGATAATGAATAAGCAAACTGAACAGAGACTTAAGGCTATAGTAAACAAAACATGCAAATTTAAGGAATTAGGTCACAAAAGGATTTAAATAAATACACAACTACAACAAGCAGCAACAAAAACAGCTCATAGGCACGGAAGGAATCTGACTTCCAGAATTGAAACATCATAATATTCCAAATGTCTAGTTTTCAATGAAGAATCATGAAGCAGGGTAAGAAACAGAAAGTTGTCAATACACAGGAAAAGGCTTCTGGGATGATGGCGGCTTAGGAGGACGCTGAGCTCACTGCGTCCTGCGGATCACTTAAATGCAACCCACACCTGCCTAAATAACCCAGAAAATCACCAGAAGACTAGCAGAATGGATTCTCCAGAGGCAAGCGTAGACGAGAGGTCTACGGAAGAGGGTAGGAAGGGCGGAGAGGCAGTGGGCACTACATGGACTGGCGGGAGGGAGCCGGGGTGGAGGGGCAGCCCGCCGGCAAAGCAGAGCCCCTGGGTCTGGCTTGCAAAAGGGGAGGGGCGGGACAGAGTGTGTGTTCTGACAGCAAGTGGGATTTGACATCTGGAAGGTTATAAGTTAACAGCTCTGCTCGGAGAATGGGAGTGCTGGAGGATGACGGGAAGGAGAGATGTTGAGCCCCGGACAACAGAGCACAGCTTGACGGGGAACAAAGGCGGTCACCAGCGCCATCTCCCTCACCCATCCTCCAGCCAAAATCCCAAAGGGAACCAGTTCCTGCCAGGGAACTCGCTTGCACCGCGCAAACACCCAATGCTGTGCTTCTGCGGATCCATCCCTCCGGTGGGTCTGACTCCCTCCCGGTGCCCCAGGGCCCCTCCCAAAGTGAAGCGGATCTCTCAAGGAAAAGCGAGCTGAGCCTGCCCCTCCCGCCCCTGTGCACCTTGCCGATCCACCCAGCTAATATGCCAGATCCCCAGCACCACAAGCCTGGCAGTGTCCAAGTAGCCCAGATGGGCCACGCCACCCCACAGGGAATCCTGCCCCTAGGAGAGGGGAAGAGAAGGCACACACCAGTCTGACTGTGGCACCAGCTGTGGGCTGGGGGCAGACATCAGGTCTGACTGCGGCCCTGCACACCAATGCAAGTTATTCAAGACAGCACAGGGGAAGTGCCCGCAGTTCCCCACCACTCCAGGGACTATGCAAAATGACGAAACGGAAGAATTCCCCTCAAAAAAAGTCCCGGAAATAAAGACAGCTAATGAACTGATCAAAAACGATTTAAACAATATAACATAAAGTGAATTTATAATAATAGTCATAAAATTAATCGCTGGGCTTGAAAACAGTATAAAGGACAGCAGAGAAACTATTGCTACAGAGATCAAGGGACTAAGGAACAGCCAGGAGGAGCTAAAAAACGCTATCAATGAGCTGCAAAATAAAATGGAGACAACCACAGCTCGGATTGAAGAGGCATAGGAGAGAATAGGTGAACTAGAAGATAAAATTATGGAAACAGAAGACGCTGAGAAAAAGAGAGATAAAAAAAATCCAGGAGTATGAGGGGAAAATTAGAGAACTAAGTAATGCACTAAAGAGAAATAATCTACACATAATTGGTATTCCAGAGGAGGAAGAGAGAGGGAAAGGTGCTGAAGGTGTACTTGAAGAAATCATAGCTGAGAACTTCCCTGATCTGGGGAAGGAAAAAGGCATTGAAACCCAAGAGGCACAGAGAACTCCCTTCAGATGTAACTTGAATCGATCTTCTGCACAAATATCATAGTGAAACTGGCAAAATACAAGGATAAAGAGAAAATTCTGAAAGCAGCTAGGGATAAACACGCTCTAACATATAAAGGGAGACCTATAAGACCCGTGACCGATCTCTCTACTGAAACTTGCAGGCCAGAAAGGAATGGCAGGAGACCTTCAATGTGATGAACAGAAAAAATATGCAGCCGAGAATCCTTTATCCAGCAAGTCTGTCATTTAGAATAGAAAGAGAGATAAAGGTCTTCCCAAACAAATAAAAACTGAAGGAATTCGTCACCACTAAACCAGCCTTACTAGAGATCCCAAGGGGGATCCTGTGAGACAAAGTACCAGAGACATCGCTACAAGCATGAAACCTACAGACATCACAATGTCTCTAAACCCGTATCTTTCTATAATAACACTGAATGTAAATGGACTAAATGTGCCAACCAAAAGACATAGGGTATCAGAATGGATAAAAAAAACAAGACCCATCTATTTGCTGTCTACAAGAGACTCATTTTAGACCTGAGGACACCTTCAGATTGAAAGTGAGGGGATGGAGAACTATTTATCATGCCACTGGAAGTCAAAAGAAAGCTGGAGTAGCCATACTTCTATCAGACAAACTAGACTTTAAATTAAAGGCTGTAACAAGAGATGAAGAAGGGCATTATATAATAATTACAGGGTCTATCCATCAGGAAGAACTAACAATTATAAATGTCTATGCGCCGAATACCGGAGCCCCCAAATATATAAAACAATTACTCACGAACATAAGCAATCTTATTGATAAGAATGTGGTAATTGCAGGGGACTTTAACACCCCACTTACAGAAATGGATAGATCATCTAGACACATGGTCAATAAAGAAACAAAGGCCCTGAATGATACACTAGATCAGATGGACTTGACAGATATATTTAGAACTCTGCATCCCAAAGCAACAGAATAGACTTTCTTCTCAAGTGCACATGGAACATTCTCCAAGATACATCACATACTGGGTCACAAAATAGCCCTTCATAAGTATACAAGACTTGAAATCATACCATGGATACTTTCAGACCACAATGCTATGAAGCTTGAAATCAACCAAAGGAGAAAGTCTGGAAAACCTCCAAGGATGGAGGTTAAAGAATACCCTACTAAAGAATGAATGGGTCAACCAGGCAATTAGAGAAGAAATGAAAATACAACAATCCAAACGCTTTGGGATGCAGTGAAGGCAGTCCTGAGAGGAAAATACATTGCAATCCAGGCCTATCTCAAGAAACAAGAAAAATCCCAAATACAAAATCTAACAGCATACCTAAAGGAAATAGAAGCAGAACAGCAAAGATAGCCTAAGCCCAGCAGAAGAAGAGAAATAATAAAGATCAGAGCAGAAATAAACAATATAGAATCTAAAAACACTGTAAAGCAGATCAACGAAAGCAAGAGTTGGTTTTTTGAAAAAATAAACAAAACTGATAAACCTCTAGCCAGGCTTCTCAAAAAGAAAAGGGAGATGACCCAAATAGATAAAATCATGAATGAAAATGGAATGATTACAACCAATCCCTCAGGGATACAAACAATTATCAGGGAATACTATGAAAAATTATATGCCAACAAACTGGACAACCTGGAAGAAATGGACAAATTCCTAAACACCCACACTCTTCCAAAACTCAATCAGGAGGAAATAGAAAGCTTGAATAGATCCCTAACCAGCGAAGAAATGGAATCAGTTATCAAAAATCTCCCAACAAATAAGAGTCCAGGACCAGATGGCTTCCCAGGGGAGTTCTACCAGACGTTTAAAGCAGAGATAATACCTACCCTCCTCAAGCTATTCCAAGAAATAGAAAGGGAAGGAAAACTTCCAGACTCATTCTATGAAGCCAGTATTACTTTGATTCCTAAACCAGACAGAGACCCAGTAAAAAAGAGAACTATAGGCCAATATCCCTGATGAATATGGATACAAGAATTATCAATAAGATACTAGCAAATCGAATTCAACAGCATATAAAAAGAATTATTCACCATGATCAAGTGGGATTCATTCCTGGGATGCAGGGCTGGTTCAACATTCGCAAATCAATCAACGTGATACATCACATTAATAAAAGAAAAGAGAAGAACCATATGATCCTGTCAATCGATGCAGAAAAGGCCTTTGACAAAATTCAGCAACTTTTCTTAATAAAAACCCTCGAGAAAGTCGGGATAGAAGGAACATACTTAAAGATCATAAAAGCCATTTATGAAAAGCCCACAGCTAATATCATCCTCAATGGGGAAAAACTGAGAGCTTTTTCCCTGAGATCAGGAACACGACAGGGATGCCCACTCTCACCGCTGTTGTTTAACATAGTGTTGGAAGTGCTAGCATCAGCAATCAGACAACAAAACGAAATCAAAGCATCAAAATTGGCAAAGATGAAGTTAAGCTTTCACTTTTTGCAGGTCACATGATATTATACATGGAAAATCCGATAGACTCCACCAAAAGTCTGCTAGAACTGATACATGAATTCAGCAAAGTTGCAGGATACAAAATCAATGTACAGAAATCAGTTGCATTCTTATACACTAATAATGAAGCAACAGAAAGACAAATACATAAACTGATCCCATTCACAATTGCACCAAGAAGCATAAAATACCTAGGAATAAATCTAACCAAAGATGTACAAGATCTGTATGCTGAAAACTATAGAAAGCTCATGAAGGAAATTGAAGAAGATATAAAGAAATGGAAAAAACATTCCGTGCTCATGGATTGGAAGAATAAATATTGCCAAAATGTCAATACTACCCAAAGCTATCTACACATTCAATGCAATCCCAATCAAAATTGCACCAGCATTCTTCTCGAAACTAGAACAAGCAATCCTAAAATTCATATGGAACCACAAAAGGCCCCGAATAGCCAAAGCAATTTTGAAGAAGAAGACCAAAGCAGGAGGCATCACAGTCCCAGACTTCAGCCTCTACTTCAAAGCTGTCATCATCAAGACAGCATGGTATTGGCACAAAAACAGACACATAGACCAATGGAATAGAATAGAAACCCCAGAAATAGACCCACAAACATATGGCCAACTCATCTTTGACAAAGCAGGAAAGAACATCCAATGCAAAAAGATAGTCTCTTTAACAAATGGTGCTGGGAGAACTGGACAGCAACATGCAGAAGGTTGAAACTAGACCACTTTCTCACACCATTCACAAAAATAAACTCAAAATGGATAAAGGACCTGAATGTGAGACAGGAAACCATCAAAACCTTAGAGGAGAAAGCAGGAAAAGACTTCTCTGACCTCAGCCGTAGCAATTTCTTACTTGACACATCCCCAAAGGCAAGGGAATTAAAAGCAAAAATGAACTACTGGGACCTCATGAAGATAAAAAGCATCTGCACAGCAAAGGAAACAACCAACAAAACTAAAAGGCAACCAATGGAATGGGAAAAGATATTTGCAAATGACATATCGGACAAAGGGCTAGTATCCAAATCTATAATGAGCTCACCAAACTCCACACCCGAAAAACAAATAACCCAGTGAAGAAATGGGCAGAAAACATGAATAGACACTTCTCTAAAGAAGACATCCGGATGGCCAACAGGCACATGAAAAGATGCTCAACGTCTTTCCTCATCAGGGAAATACAAATCAAAACCACACTCAGATATCACCTCACGCCAGTCAGAGTGGCCAAAATGAACAAATTAGGAGCCTATAGATGCTGGAGAGGATGTGGAGAAATGGGAACCCTCTTGCACTGTTGGTGGGAATGTAAATTGGTGTAGCCACTCTGGAAAACAGTGTGGAGGTTCCTCAGAAAATTAAAAATAGACCTACCCTATGACCCAGCAGTAGCACTGCTAGGAATTTACCCAAAGGATACAGGAGTACTGATGCATAGGGGCACTTGTACCCCAATGTTTATAGCAGCACTCTCAACAATAGCCAAATTATGGAAAGAGCCTAAATGTCCATCAACTGATGAATGGGTAAAGAAATTGTGGTTTATATAGACAATGGAGTACTATGTGGCAATGAGAAAGAATGAAATATGGCCCTTTGTAGCAACGTGGATGGAACTGGAGACTGTGCTAAGTGAAATAAGCCATACAGGGAAAGACAGATAACATATGTTTTCACTCTTATGTGGATCCTGAGAAACTTAACAGAAAACCATGGGGGAGGGGAAGGAAAAAAAGGGGGGTTAGGGTGGGAGAGAGCCAAAGCATAAGAGACTGTTAAAAACTGAGAACAAACTGAGGGTTGATGGGGGGTGGGAGGGAGGGGAGGGTGGGTGATGGGTATTGAAGAGGGCACCTTTTGGGATGAGCAGTGGGTGTTGTAAGGAAACCAATTTGACAATAAATTTCATATATTGAAAAAAAATAAAAAATAATACACAGGAAAAACAAAAACTCAATAGAAAATATTCCTGAGGTGGGGCGCCTGGGTGGCGCAGTCGGTTAAGCGTCTGACTTCAGCCAGGTCACGATCTCGCGGTCCGTGAGTTCGAGCCCCGTGTCAGGCTCTGGGCTGATGGCTCAGAGCCTGGAGCCTGTTTCCGATTCTGTGTCTCCCTCTCTCTCTGCCCCTCCCCCGTTCATGCTCTGTCTCTCTCTATCCCAAAAATAAATAAACGTTGAAAAGAAAAATTTAAAAAAAGAAAATATTCCTGAGGAAATCCAGACATTCGACTTGGTAGGTAAAAACTTTATTTTCTTTTCATTTAGAATTATTTTATTAAATTATAAATGTACAACAGCCTCTCAACTGTACCCATGCACTTACATTGTTTTTTAAGGAAAAATGTTATGCCTTATTACACCATAATCCTAATAGCTTTTCAAAACCTTGAGAAAAATCTTTAAAAAGATTTTACATGTTATCTGAAACTGACAAATATAACGCTATCAAAAAAGAGTGTTTCTATACTCTTACAAAAACCACTAGAAAGAAATAATAATTATAAGGCTAAGAGACTGTCTCAAAGGAACATTTTTTTTTAAGCAATTCTTCTTCCACAGTAGGGTAATGGTATTAAATAATTCAATCCATTCACAAAATGGCTCTCTGCATCTGCTCTGGTCTCTTCTGCCATATCACTGCATATTTATGCATGACTGAGATAAGAGGTTCCTTAACATTGTTATTTCAATAACCTGAAGCTGTTCTGTTAATTCTGAGAGCTTTCATTCTCTCCTATTTATATAGTGAAGCCCATGGCAAATTGGAAGAAGCTGAATTTTGACTTCTTCCCCCATAACTCCCACTTCTTCCACTGCCTGTAGGACCATAGTTGCCTCTAGGACCATAGTTGCCTCCACCATATGGCCTCACATGTTCCTGGTACCACCAAAGATTCCACTTTCATTGGACCATAGTTACAAGGTTACTAAGTATAATTTCCAAAACCATTGTAATTTCCACTTCCATAATTTCCTCCTCCACAGTTGTCATAACCACCTCTATAGCCCCCATCCTGGTTGCTACATCCAGGTCCCCCACTACCATATCTTCTTCTTCCTCATCCATAACCAGGGCTACCTCTAAAATTGCCACCTGTTGGTTCTCTTCCATACCCATTACAACCATCCCCAAATCCACAACCACTTCATATGCATCAGATCCTCCCCTAAAATTATTTCCTGGTCCTTGTCCAAAATTTCTACCACCACCAGGAGAATCTCCAAAACCAAAGTTTCCTCCTCTTCCACTTCTAGAACTTTGGCCTTCCTGCATTTCTTGTCTACACAAAACCTTTCTTACTTTTGCATTATGACCATTGATGGTATAATATTTCTATAACACAATCTTTTTTTTTAACGTTTATTTATTTTTGAGACAGTGGGAGACAGAGTGTAAGTGAGGGAGGGGCAGAGAAAGAGACACACACAGAATCTGAAACAGGCTTCAGGCTCTGAGCTGTCAGCACAGAGCCCGATGTAGGGCTCGAACCCATGAGCCATGAGATCATGACCTGAGCTGAAGTCGGATGCTTAACCAACTGAGCCACCCAGGCGCCCCTGCAACACAATCTTATTCACAGGATCATGATCATCAAAAGTAACAAATCCAAAGCATCTTTTCTTTCAATACTGCCTATCAGTAATTATATCAATGGTATCAATCTTTCCATATTTCTTGAAGTAATCTCTAAGATGATATCCCTCACTGTCTTCATTAGTTCCACCAAAAAACAGCTTCTTTACAGTTACATGAGCCCCTGGTTTTCCAGTTTCCTTTTTTGAAACAGCACATTTTGGCTCAACCACTCTCCCATCAATTGAATGAGGTCTTGCAGCCATGGCAGCATCAACCTCAGTCACAGATGAAAAAGTTACAAAACCAAATCCTCTTGATCTTTTGCTCACAGGATCACTCATGACCACACAATCTGTAAGTTTTCCCCATTGCTGGTAGTAGTTCTTCAAATTTTCTTCTGTGGTTTCAAAGCTTAAGCCACCAATAAAGGGTAGAGAAAAACTCTAAAGTACAGCATGTCTATAGTGCTAAAGAAAATTATAAGAATGATGTCTCACCAATTTGAGAATATCAGTAAAAAGAAATTATGAAAAAGAAACAGAAATTCTGGAATAGTTGAAATAATTTACTAGAGAGACTCAACATCAGGTTTCGGAAGGTATAACACAATCAGTGAATTTAAAAGTGGGCCAGTTGAGATTAACCAGTCTGAAGAACAAAAAGAAAAAAAATAATAATCAACAGAGCCAAAGAGAAATGTCTGAAACCATCAAGTATATCAATAAATATAATGGGACTTCCAGAAGTAGAGGAGAAAAGAAAGGGGCATAAATAATATTTGAAAGACTAGTGACCAAAACCATTCAAAACTTGATGAAAAATTTTAATCTACACATTCAAAAGGCTGAACAAACTCTAAATAGGATAAACTCATCATAAACAAACTGCTGAAATTAAAAAAACAAACATAAAAATAATATTTTCACAGCAGTAATAATGAAATGACTCACAATGGGGAAGTGATCATCTATAAAATTACCAGCTTATTTCTCATCAGAAGCTATGGAGGCCATAGGGTGCCTGGGTGGCTCAGTCGGTTAAGCATCTGACTTCCGCTAAGGTCATGATCTCACAGTTTGTGGGTTCAAGTCCCACATCAGTCTCTGTGCTGACAGTTCAAAGCCTGAAGCTGCTTCAGATTCCGTATCTCCCTCTCTCTGTCCCTCCCCTGCTCCTGCTCTGTCTCTCAAAAATAAATAAATGTTAAAAAATGTTTTAAAGAGAAAGAAGAAACTATGGAAGTCACAAGCAGTGGAATGACATACTTGAAGAGCTAAAAGCAAAAACTTTTCAAACAAAAATTTTATATCCAGCAAAACTATTCTTCAAAAAATGAGAGACAAACTAAGACATATTCACATCTACAAAAACTGAGAGTGTTAGATGCTAATAGGTCTATCTCCCACACACAAAAATGCTAAAATGATAGGATACTAGACAGTGATTCAAATCTATATAAAGAAATAAATAACACTGGTAAAATTAACTACATAGGTAAATTTAAGACAAATATATATGCATTTTTGCTTATAATTCATTTTTCCTATCTGATTTAAAAAGCAGCTGCATAAATATAAATAAATATAAATATAAATATAAATATAAATATAAATATAAATATAAATATAAATTAAATTGATGGGCATATAATGCATAAAGATATAATTTGCCATGATAACAGCATAAAAGGGGTGGAGGACCTCAATTTTTTTATACTATTGAGATCAAATTGCTGTTAATATAAATCAGACTTTTATAAGTTAACAGGTTAGTTGTAGTTCTCAGTGAAATAACTACCAACATAGGCTAAAATTATACAACATGATAACAACAACAAAAAAGAACTACAATGGCACATTAGACAATATCATTTGTACACAAAGAAGGCATAAATAGAGGCATTGATGGGGAAAATAAGACACACAGAAGAAAAGGCAAAATTGCAGGTCTTTTTTATTAGTAATTACATAAAATGTAGATGATTATACTCTTCAATAAAAGGCAGACTGGCAGAAAGGATTTAAAAACAAGACGGGTGCCTGGGTGGCTCAGTCGGTTAAGCGTCTGACTTCGGCTCAGGTCATGATCTCGCGGTCTGTGAGTTCGAGTCCCGCGTCAGGCTCTGTGCTGACAGCTCAGAGCCTGGAGCCTGTTTCAGATTCTGTGTCTCCCTTTCTCTCTGGCGCTTCCCATTCATGCTCTGTCTCTCTCTGTCTCAAAAATAAAAAAATAAACCTTAAAAAAAATTTAAAAAAACATGATATAATTACATATTTTCAATAAAAGACTCACTTTATATTCAAGGACATAAATAGATTGAAAATAAAAGACCATGTGAACAATAAATGAAGGAGAGCTAGAGTGGTGATACTAATATCACACTTTAATATACCTTAAGGCAAACATTGTTACAAGAGATAAAGAAAAACATTATATAATGAAAGAGCATCAGTCCATAAATAAGATATAGCAATTATAAACATATATGTACCTAACAATTGAGCCCCAAAATACATGAAGGAGAAACTGACAGGATCAAGGGGAGAAATTGTTCAACAATAATAATTGGAGATTTCCATGTTCCACTTTCAATAGATAGATAAAACAACTAGTTTAATTATAATACAGAAATAGAAGACTTTATAAACCAACTGGACATAATAGACATCTATAGAACACCCCACCCGACAACAGCAGAATACACATTTACAAGATAGAAAATATGTTAGAAACAGTGTTAATAAATGTAAAAAATTAAAGTCGTAATAATATGTTCTTTTTTGCAATGAAATGAAATTAAAAATAAGTATCAAAATAAAATTCAGGAAACTTACAAATATGTGGGAATTAAACAACACACTCATAAAGAACCCATGAATCAAAGTCACAAGAAGTTAGGAAATACTTTGATATGAACAAAAATTAAAATGAAAAACACCAAAACTTAAGGTATGTAGTGAAAACAGAGCCAAGAGAGAAATTTATAGCTATAAACAGCTACATTAAAAAGGAAAAAAAAAATAAGATCTCAAACCAATACCCTAAAATTCTACCTTAAGACACTGGGAAATAAAAGAACATACTAAAAGCAAACAGAAAGAAGGAAATAATAAATATTAGAGTGAAGAGACAACAGAAGAATAGAAAAACAATACAGAAAATAATGAAACCAGAAGCTGGTTTTCTGAAGATCAGCAGAAGTGATAAACATTTAGCAAAAAATAGATGACCCAAAACACTAAAATCAGGAAAGAAGGAGGAGACATTACTATAAGCCTTACAGAACAGGAACGATTATAAAGGAATACTATGAACAAATGCTGATAAACGAGATCAGATAAACTAAATGAAATGAATTCTTAGAAACAAACTACTAAAGTGACTTCAGAAGAAATGGAAAATATGGATATGCCTATAATAATAGATCAAGTTCATATTTAAAAAACTATCAAAGAAAAAAAAAAGCCCAGCCTAGATGATTTCACTAGTGAATTCGACCAAAGTTTTGAAGAAACATCAACACCAATCTTTCTCAAACTCTTCCAAAAAACAGAAAAGGTGGGAACACTTTTTATTCAATCTATGAAGCCAGATTACCCTGATCTCAAAGCCAGAGAAAGGCATTACAAGAAACAAAAACTATAGACCAGTAGCTGTTATGAATATAGATGCAAAAATCCTCAACAAAATATTAGCAAACTGACTCCAGCAGCATATTAAAAGGATTACACATGATAACAAACTGGGATTTACCCTAGAAATGCAGAGTTGGCTCAGCATACAAAAACCAATCAATATAATCCACCATATTTAATAGAATGAGAAAAAACACATTACCATCTCGATGGATGTAAAAATTTTTTTTACAAAATCCAATGTCTTTTCCTAATTAAAACAGACAAAATAAAACACTTAATACACTAGAAATAGAAGGGAATGTTTTCAAACTGATGAAGGCCATTTATAAAATAACATCATATTAAATGATGAAAGTCTTGGGGCACCTGGGTGGCTCAGTTAAGCATCCCACTTCGGCTCAGGTAATGATCTCACCGTTTGTGAGTTCGAGCCCTGCATGGGGTTCTGTGCTGATAGCTCAGAGCCTGGAGCCTGCCTCAGATTCTGTCTCTCTTTCTCTCTGCCCCTCCCCTGCTCGTGCTCTGTCTCTGTCTGTCTCAAAAACAAATAACATTTAAAAAAATGATGAAAGTCTCAAATCTTTCCTCTAAGGAACAAAAAGGATATCCACCCTTAACACGTCTATTCAACAATGCACTGGAGATCTAGACAGAGGCAAGATAAATTGTGCATGTATTCGAGTAAGTGAACAATCACAACAAAAATATGTTTTATGATTATATAAGGTCCAGAGTCCAGGGTGTCCTGGCTTCTGGAATAAGTTCATACTCCACCTAACTACAGAACTCAGGAACAGCATACCTTTATGTGACTGACACTTCTGTCTGACCCAGGATATTGCCCTGGGTGGCATAATCTCTCATCCCTGTGCTTGTATAAGGAACACAAAGACATTTCAGAATCCTGCCAACGCAGCTCAGAACAGAGTTGGGAATTTCTTTTAGGCCACGAGTGACGGACCTGAAAAGAACTCCTTCCTAAGATGGTGACTCAGCAAACAGGTCTAGATACAAATTCACTTATGAATAATGAGACACATAAAAGTAAGTTTTACTGCTGTTCCTGCTATTATTGTGTGTGTGTGTGTGTGTGTGTGTGCGCGCGCGCGTGAACGTGTGCATGTATGTGAGCTCATATGTCTAGTGCTTCTAAGAAAAGTATTTGACCACAAAAATAAAGCAGACACTAGGATGCAATTTGCACTAGGGTGCAATTAAGTTTGGAGCTGTTATTCTCTCAGGGCCGGTCAACCTGACTTCTTATTTCTTCTCATTCCCTAATTACAAACTGTCCCAAAGCTCTCAGTTCAATAATCTCTCATTGCATATTTCTTTTTTTTTCCCCATGTCATTCTCATTTCTCATTTTTGCCCACGCAAGTTACTTTGGAGAGTCTCTCTGTCCCTATATTTCCTCTCTTCTATCAGTAATGCTCCTGAGTCAGATGCTTTCTGCATAGTTTAAATTTTGCTTTTCTCTCTACTCTAACCTCACAATTCCAACTCCTAGAGTGATCTCACTTCAATCCATCCTTTTCTGCATGTCATTGGAATGCCATTTATTTCAAATATATATACAGATATTAACATTTAATAAGTGTGGTATTTACATTCTAAAAGGTGAGAAAGATGACTTTATAGGATTGAAAACCAACACTCTCATACTAACCACTCTGTGTAATAATGTAATAAAAGTTTTTTCAAAAGAACGTGTTGCTATGGAATTCTAAAGGCCTATTAATATTCATAGTGAATACATTTTAATGTGCATCAACTCAGGGTTTTAGGACTAGAGTAGAGAGCCAATCTATACTGACTGTAGTTCTGATTGTTAGTAAGTTGGGGAAAATATCAATGTGTAATAAGACTGTAAATAAGTGATTAATTTTTCCTGATTGGAAAAATAAATAATCAAGGACTATCCAGATACAGAATGGAAAAAAGTTCTTTCCAGTCATCAGTTGGGTATCATTCAAGTTGTCCTCATATAAGATTTATATTATGCTCCAAAAATGTTTCATGCAAGAATATTATGGCATTGGGCTACTTTGATTTTAACCCCCATGACCTATTCACCTATTCCCCCCACCAATCTTCCCTCTAGTCATCTTCTGTTGGTTCTTTACAGTTAAGAGTCTGTGTTTTGGTTTCTCTCTTTTTTCTTTGTTTTGTTTCTTAAATTCCACATATGAGTTAAATTATATGGTATTTTTCTTTGGCTGACTTATTTTGCTTAGCATTATGCTTTTTAGGTCCATTCACATTGTTGTAAATGGCAAGATTTCATTTTTTTTTTTTCGCCAAATAGTGTTCCGTTGTGTGTGTGTGTGTGTGTGTGTGTGTGTGTGTGTGTATCACTTCTTCTTTATCCATTTATCTATTGATAGGCCCTAGGCCTGCTTCCATAATTTGGCAATTTTAAATACTGCTCACTATAAACATAGGGATGCATGTATCCCTTTGAATTAGTGTTTTTATGTTTTTGGAGTAAATACCCAGTAATGTGATTACTGGATCATAGGGTAGTTCTATTTTCATTTTTTTGAGAACCTCTATACTATTTTCCAGAGAGGCTGCATCAGTTTACATTTCCACCAACAGTGCAGGAGGGTTTCTACACATCCTCACCAAAACTTGTTTCTGTGTTTTTTATTTTAGCCATTGTGATAGGTGTGAAATAATATCTCTTTGTAGTTTGAGTTTGTATTTCCCTGATGATGAATGATGTTGAACATATTTTCATGTGTATATCTTCTTTGAAGAAATATCTGTTCATGGCTTCTGTACTTTTAAAAAAATTTTTAATGTTTATTTATTTTTGAGAGGGAGAGAGACAGACAGTACGTGAGTAGGGGAGGGGCGGAGAGAGAGGTGGAGACACAGAATCCAAAGCAGGCTCCAAGCTCTGAGCTGTTAGCACAGAGCTCAACGCAGTGCTCAGAACCACAAACCTGGAGATCATGACCTGAGCCAAAGTCGGACACCTAACTGACTGAGCCACCCAGGCTCCCCACTTCTGCACACTTAAAAAAATTTTTTTTTAACATTTATTTATTTTTGAGAGACAGAGCCCAAGCAGGGGAGGGGCAGAGAGGGAGAGAGACACAGAATCTGAAGCAGGCTCCAGGCTCTGAGCTGTCAGCACAGAGCCTGATGTGGGGCCTGAACCCACCAACTGTGAGATCATGACCTGAGCCAAAGTCAGATGCTCAACCAACTGAGCCACGCAGGCGCCCGTCTGCACACTTTTTAATTGGATTTTTTGCTTTTGGCTGTTGAGTTGTATAAGTTCTTTATATATTTTGGATACTAAGTGTTTATCGGATATGTCATTTGCAAATACAGTAAAACCTTGGTTTGCGAGCATAATTCATTCTGGAAACATGTTTGTAATCCAAAACACTTGTATATCAAAAAGGATTTCAAGAACAATTGGCTCAGTTGTGATCATGTGACGTTTGGTGTCACGTACCACTAGTATTATAAGACATATTTTGTTTATCAAGTTAAAATTTATTAGACATGTTTGCTCATCTTGCAGAACACTTGCAGAACAAGGTACTTGCAATCCAAGGTTTTACATACTTTATTTAATTCCATAGGTTGCCTTTTAGTTTTGTTTATTGTTTCCTTTACTGTACAGAAGCTTTTTATTTTGATGCAGCCCCAATACTTTTTTTTGCTTTTATTCCTTTTGCCTCAGGAGAAACATCTAGAAAAATGTTATTATGGCAAATGTCAGAAAAATTACTTCCTGTCCTGTCTTCTAGGATTTTTATGGTTTCAGGTCCCACATTTAGGTCCTTAATCCATTTTGAGTTTATTTTTGTGTATGGTGTAAGAAAGTGGTTCAGTGTCATTCTTTTGCATGTAGCTGTCCAGTTTTCCCAGCACCATGTATTGAAGAGACAATACATGGTCTGTGCTCTGTCTCTGTCTTTTTCCCATTGGATATTCTTTCCTGCTTTCTCAAAGATTAATTGACCAGGTAATTGCAGGTTTATTTCTTGGCTTTCTATTCTGTTCTATTGGTCTATGTGTCTGGGTTTTTTGTTTTTTTGTTTTTGTTTTTGTTTTTGCCAGTACCATATTATTTTGATTACTACAGCTGTATAGCATATCTTGAAATCTGGAATTGTGATACCCCCAGTTTTGTTCTTCTTTCTCAAGATTGCTTTGGCTCTTCAGGGTCTTCAGTGTTTTCATTAAAAATTTAAGGCTATTTGTTCTAGTTCTGTGAAATGTTGTTGGTATTTTAATAGGGATTGCATTAAATTTGTAGATTGCCTTGGGTACTGTGAACATTTTAACGATATTAATTCTTCCAATTCATGGAATATTCGTGTCATCTTTAATTTCTTTCATCAGTATTCTATAGACTTCAGACTACAGTTCCTTTGCCTCCTTGGTTAAGTTTATTCCTAGGCATTTTATTATTTTGATGCAGTTGTAAATGGGATTGTTTTCTTAATTTCTCTTTCTTCTACTTCATTATTATTGTATAGAAATGCAACAGATTTCTGTACATTGATTTTGTATCCTGTGACTTTACTGGATTCATTTATCAGTTCTGATAGATTTTTGGTGTAGTCTTTTGGGTCTTCTATCTATAATATTATGTCACCTGCAAATTGTGAAAGTTTTACATCTTCCTTGCCAATTGGATGCCTTTTATTCCTTTTTCTTGTCTGATTGCTGTGCTGGCCTCCACTGACATTCATTCAGGTGAGGAAGGAACACATTGTTAGTTGAGTGAAGGTGAATGTCTAGGCTCCTCGATCATTGCTGAATAGTGGGAGAGGAGTACCAGTTTTTTCTTTGTGTTTGGTTGGTATAGGAGAGTTCTTGCCTGAAAAGTTTCTGTCTTGCTATGTTGCTCATTTCTTGTCCTTTGGCAGCCTTTCCTCAAGGATTATTTTATCTTTGCCCATTGACATTTCTGGGTGATTGGTTTCTCCAGTATCCAGTCATGGATGTTAGGCAAAAGGAAAACCCAGAAAACTCACATGTATCATTTTTTGAGCCTCAAGGTCCCTAGTCTTTCTACCTTTATCTCTCCACCTTTCAGAGTATTCTTGTATTTGTTTTACATATATTACAGGGTTTTAGGCTGTAGTTATTATGAGGAAAAGAGAAATGCATTCTATTCAGTCTTTCTCCAGAACTATATAATGTCTTGGCTTCTTAATTGACTAATGATATTGTTCCCAATGTCTTCAAATCTTTAAACAAATGTTCTCACCAAAAGACTAATATACTTGTTTATTTTCTCAAGACACATTTTTTGGACTGTTTCAATCAAACACAATTTAATTTAATTCACCATTGGTCAATGCCTTCTCTTGCTTGACTGAAAAATGAGTACCTGGAACTTATTTTGGTTATAGCCTCAATTTCATTTTTTTTAATTTTCATGAAGAAATCCTTCTAACATATTTAATTTAAAATTTTAAAAATTTATCTTAGAGTTGCTTTACCATAATTTGAGAATATTGTGATGAGAGCTACTATGGTAATGCCAATGTATGTTGTTATCTTTTTTTTCCAGTTTTTATTTTAAATTTCAGTTAGTTAACATATAATGTAATATTAGTTTCATGTGTATAATATAGTGATTCAACAATTCCATGCAATACCCAGTGCTCATCACAAGTGTACTCCTTATTCCTCATCACCTATGTAATACATTCTCCCACCCACCTCCTCTTTGGTAACCATCAACTTTTTCTCTATAGTTAACAGTCTATTTCTTTTGCCTCTCTCTCTCTCTTTCCCTTTGCTCATTTACTTTGTTTCTTAAATTCCACACATGAATGAAATCACTTGGTATTTATTTGTCTTTCTCTGACTGACTTATTTCACTACTGCCTAGTTCCATCCATGTTTTTGCAAGTGGCAAGATTTCATTCTTTTTGATGGCTGAGTAATATTCCTGTGTGTGTGTGTGTGTGTGTGTGTGTGTGTGTGCACCATATCTTTACCCACTCATCAATGGACACTTAAGCTATTTCCAAATTTGGCTATTGTAAATAATGCTTCTATAAACATTGGGATGCATGTATCCCTTAGATTTAGTATTTTTGTATTCTTTGGGTGAATACCTAGTAGTGCAATTGCTGGATCATAAGTTAGTTCTATTTTTAATTTTTTACAAACCTCCATACTGTTTTCCAGAACGACTGCACCACTTTGCATTCCCACCAACAGTGCAAGAGGATTCCCCTTTATCCACATCCTTGCAAACACTTCATTTTTGTGTTGTTGATTTTAGCCATTTTGATAGGTGTCAGGTTGTACTTCACATTGTTCTAACTTGTATTTCCCTGAAGATGAGTGATGTTGAGCATCTTTTCATGTATCTATTCGTCATTTGGATATTTTCTTTGGAAAAAATGTCTATTCATGTCTTCTGCCCATTTTTAAATTGGATTATTTATTTTTGGGTGTCAAGCTTTACTAGTTTTTTTTTTTTTAATGTTTATTTATTTTTGAGAGAGAGAGAGAGAAAGTGAGCAGGGGAGGGGCAAAGAGAGAGGGAGACACAGAATCCGAAGCAGGCTCCCAGCTCTGAGCTGTCAGCACAGAGCCTGACACAGCACTCAAACTCAACAACTGTGAGATCATGACCTGAGCCAAAGTTGGTTGGACACTTAACCAACTGAGCCACCCAGGTGTCCTTATACTAGTTCCTAATGTATTTTGCATACTAACCCTTTATTGGATATGTAATTTGCAAATATCTTCTCCTATTCCATAGGTTGTCTTCTCATTTTGTTGGTTGCGTCTTTCTCTGTGCAAAAGCTTGTTATTTTGCTGTAGTCACAAGAGTTTATTTTTGCTTTTGTTTCCCTTGCCTCAGGAGACATATCTAGAAAGAAGTTGCTATGCCCAATGTCAGAGAAATTACTATCTGTGCTTTCTTCAGGGAATTTTGTGATTTCAGGTCTCACATTCAGGTCTTTATTACACTTTGAGTTATTTTTGTGTGTGGTGAAAGAGAATGGTCCAGTTTCATTCTTTTGCTTGTTGCCAGTTTTCACAACATTTGTTGAAGAGATAATCTTTAGCCAGTGGAAATTCTCTCTTGCTTTGTCAGATATTAATTAACCGTATACTTGTGGGTTAATTTCTTGGTTTTCTATTCTGTTCTATTGATCAATGTGTCTATTTTTGTGCCAGTACCATACTGTTTTGAATACTACAGATTTGTAATGTAATTTGAAGTCCATAATTGTGATGTCTACAAATTTGCTTTGCTTTTTCAAGGTTGCTTTGCCTATTTGGGGCCTTTCATGGTTTCATAAAAATTTTAGGATTGCTTGTTTTAGCTCTGTGAAAAATGCTGGTGGTATTTTGGTAGGGATTTCATAACTGTTTAGATTGCTTTTGGTGGTATCGATATTTTAATGGTGTTTGTTTTTCTAATCCACGATCATGGAATGTCTTTCCATTTCTCTGTGTAATCTTCAGTTTCTTTCATCAGTGTTTTATAGTTTTCAGTGTAAAGTTCTTTCACTTCTTTGGGTAGGCTTATTCCTGGGAATCTTATTGTTTTTGGTGCAACTGTAAATAGGATTGATTTAATTTCTCTTTCTGCTACTTCATTATTGGTGTATAGAAATGAAACAGATTTCTATACATTGATTTTGTGACTTTACTGCATTCGTGTATCAGTTCTAGCAGTTTTTTGGTGGAGTCTTTCAAGTTTTCTACATAGAGTATCATGTCATCTGAAAATAATGAGTTTTACTTTTCCTTTGCCTATTTGGATGCCTTTTATTTATTTATTTTTTATTGTTGTTGCCTAATTGCTGTACTAGGACTTCCAGTACTACGTGCATAAAAGTGGTAAGAATGGAAATCCCTGTCTTGTTCCTTAATGTAGAGGAAAAGCTCTCAGTTTTTCCCATCAAGGAGAATGTTACCTATGGATTTTCCAGTTATGGCCTTTCTTATGTTGAGGGATGTTCCCTCTAAACCTACTATGTTGAGGGTTTTTATCATGAATTGATGTGTACTTTGTCAAACACTTTTTCTGCATCCATTGAAATGTTCCTATGGTTCTTATGCTTTCTTTCATTAAGGTGGTATATCACATTGATTGATTTGAAAATATTAAACCACCCCTGAAGCCAAGGAATAAATACCACTTCGTGGTGGTGAATGAATTTTTAAATGTATTGGATTTGGTTTGCTAGCATTTTGTTGATTTTTTTGCATCTATGTTCATCAGAAATATTGGCCTATAGTGCTCTTTTTTGTGTGGTGTTTTTATCTGGCTTGGTGTCAGGGAAATGATACTCATAGAATGAATTTGGAGGCTTTCCTTCCTTTAGTAATTTTTAGAATAGTTTTAGAGGAATAGCTATTAACCCTTCTTCAAATGTTTGGTAGAATTCGCCTGTGAAGCCATCTAGCCTTGGACTTTTGTTGGTTGGGAATTTTTAACTTACTGATTCAATTTCTTTACTGGTTATTGGTCTATTCAAATTTTCTATTTCTTCATGATTCAATTTTGGTAAGTTATATGTTTCTAGCAATTTATCCATTTCTTCCAGGTTGTGTAATTTGTTGGCATGTAATTTTTCATTGTGTTCTCTTGTTAGTATTTCTGTGGTGTTGGTTGTTATTTCTCCTCTCTCATTGGTGATTTTCTTTATTTGAGTCTTCTCTCTCTCTCTCTTTCTCTCTCTCTTTCTCTCTCATCTCTCTCTCTTATGAGTGTAGTTAGAGGTTTATCAATTTTGCTGATCGTTTCAAAGAACCAGCCCCTGGTTTCATTGATATGTTCTATTGTTTTTTAATTTCTATATCATTTATTTATGCTCTAATATATATTATTTCCTTCCATCTGCTTGTTTGGGGTTTTGTTTCTTGTTCCTTTTCTAGAGTTTTTAGGTGTAAGATCAGGTTTTCTATTTGAGATTTTTTTCTTTCTTCTTGAGGTAAGCCTGTATTGCAATAAACTTCACTCTTAGTACCACTTTTGCCATGTTCCAAAGGTTTTGAATTATTGTGTTTTCATTTTCATTTGTTTCCATGTACTTTGTGATTTCTTCTTTGATTTCTCGGTTGACACATTCATTGTTTAGTAGTATGTCATTTAACCTCCACATATTTGTGGTCTTTCCAGATATTTTCTTTTGGTTGATTTCTAATTTCAGAGAATTGTTGTCAGAAAAGATGCATGGCACAATTTTGATCATTTTAAATTTGTTGACACTTGTTTTGTGCCTTAATATGTGATCTATTCTGGATAATGTTCCATGTGCACCTGAAAGGAATGTGTATTCTGCTGTTTTAGAATAGAATGTTCTGAATATACCTGTTCAGTACATCTGGCCCAGTGTGTCATTCAATGCTATTGTCTCCTTGATTTATTTTCACTTTAGATGATCCTTCCATTGATATAAGTGGGTTGTTAAAGCCCCTGTTATTATGGATTATTATCCTTTATGTTGTTATTAATTGGTTTATGTATTTGGGTGCTCTCATATTGGGTGTATAAATATTTACAATTATTATATCTTCTTGTTGTATTGTCCTTTTTATTATTATATTATGTCCTTCCTGGTCTCTTGTTATAGTCTTTGTTTTAAAGACCAGTTTGTTTGATATAAATATTGGTATTCTGGCTTTCTTTTGACATTTATTTGTCTGATAAGGGTTTCTGCATCCCCTCACTTTCAATCTGCTGGTATCTTCAGGTCTAAAATGAGTGTCTTGTGGGTAGCCTATGGATAGGTCTTGGGTTTTTTTAATCCATTCTGACACTCTCTGTCTTTTGATTGGAGCATTTAGTCCATTTACATTCAAAGTAATTACTGATAGATATGTATTTCTTGCCATTTTATCACTGTTTTGTGGTTGTTTCTACAGATTTTCTCTGACCTTTTCTTATCTTTCTCTTTCATACTTTGGTGATTTTCTATAATGGTATATTTGGATTTCTTTCTCTTTATTCTTTGCATGTTTATTAGTGTTTTTTGATATATGTTTACCACTAGTTTTTGCATATAACAGTCTATATTAAGTTGATGGTCATTTAAGATTGAAGACATTCTTTTCTCCTATCCTCCCCATTATAGGTGTATGTTACCATATTTTATATCCTTTTATTATGAGTTCCTTAACTGATTTTTTATAGAAATGCTCATTTTAATGTTTTTGTATTTTCTACATTTCTACTGTCACTTTTGGTCTCTCCTTTCCAATCAAAGAGTTACCTTTAATATTTCTTGCAGGGCTGGTTTAGTGATCATGAACTCCTGTACTTTTTGTTTGTCTGGGAAACTCTGTATCACTTCTTGTATTCTGAAGGATAGCTGTACTGGATAGAGTATTCTTGGCTGCAGATTTCTCCCATTCATCACTTTGAATATATCTCTTCTGGTTTGCCAAGTTTCTGTTGAGAAATATCCAGTTAGACTTATGGGTCTTCCCTTCCCAAAAGAAGTTAATAACTGTTTTTTGTCCTGCTGCTTTTAAGATTTTTTTTTTACACTATATTTTTCAAATTTATTTACAATATGTCTTGGTATTGGGGCACCTGAGTGGCTCAGTTGGTTGAACATCTTACTTTGCCTCAGGTCATAATCTTGTTATTCATGAGTTCGAGCCCTGCATCAGGCTTGCTGTTGTTAGTGCAGAGCCTACTTCAGATCCTCTGAACACCCTCTCTCTTTGCCCCTCCCCCACTTTCATTCTCTCTCAAAAATAAATAAACATTTAAAAAAGAAAAAAACAATATGTCTTGGTGTTCGTCTGCTTTTGTTGATTGTGATGGGAGTTCTCTGTTCCTACCAGACCTGGATGTCTGTTTCCTTCCCCAGATTTGGGAAGTTTTCAGTTATTATTTCTTCAAATAAGTTTTCTGCTTCATTTTCTCTTTGGCAACTCCTATAATACAAATCATGTTTGTTATGTTTGATGGAGTCACTGAGTTCCCTAAGTCTATTCTCCTCTTACATAATTCTTCCTTTTCTCTTTTGTACAGCTTCATTATTTTCCATTATATTGTTTTCTAGGTTGCTAATTCATTCCTCTGCTTCTTCTAGCCTGCTATGCATTGCATCAAGCCTGTTTCCAATCTCATTTATTGCATTCTTCGCCTCTGATTCTTGTTTTACTTCTTACATCTATGGTAATGGTCTCCCTGATGGCTTCTTTTCTCAACCCCAGTGAATATCCTTATGACTGTTAATTTAAATTCTCCATTAGGCATGTTACTTATATCTATTTCAGTCTAGATCTCTGGCTATGGCTTTATCTTGTTCTTTCATTTGGCATTCCTCCATCTTCACATTTTGTCTCAGTCTCTGCCTTCTTCTCTGTGTTAAAAAAGCCAGCTATGTGTCCTGCCCCTGAAAGTAATGGCCTTATGAAGAAGAGGTCATGCAGTTTCCAGGGCCTGGAACTTCAGGCAATGTCTCTTGTGTGCTGCATGCACTCTGCTGTTGTGTTTTGGCTGCTCTGTCCTTCAGACCAGGAAGTAGTACACAGAGGCTTTCTTTGCCTGCTGTTGGCAATGTTTGGTCCTTGGCCTGAATGTGGCCTGTTTTCACTAGGTGCACTCTGGTCTGCTTGTGAAATGAGACCTGTTACCTCCTCCACTGGAGGAGCTCTAGCTCCACTGGAACTGAAATTCTGAAAAATTCTCTGATTGAGAGACATGATGTGGGCAAAAGTTTGTGCTGTCTTCTGGGGAAGGGTCCTGCTGTGCTGGGATCTAAATGAGCTTGACTGAGAAGGGCAGTTCCACCACAGTACAAGGGGATGGGGCTTGGTGTATGCAAGTTAAGTAACCAGTGATGGCATTGTGCCAGTTACCATATGTTGTATGTCCATAGGTTGTTTGCCTTCTCTCCAAGAGCAGCCCCAATGTCTGCAGGGTCTTCTGGAGCCAAGCCCACTGATGACAATTAAAGTCCAGGGTAAGTTCTGATCACAAGAACTCATGAAATTCAGTCCCTCTCACTTTCCAAGCCAATGGCTATGGGAAACATTCTCCTTGTTTATTCTCCTGTGTGCTCCTCTCTCACACACACACTTCTCCATGGTCAGGGCTCCCTTCCCTTTATAGCAGCCAGTATTCATTTCTCCCCTAAGTCACATCTCTGCATTTCCTACCTTCTTCAATGTGGTCTCTCCTCTACCTTTAGTTGTGGAGTTTGTTCTGCTAGTCTTCAGGTCAATTTCTGAGGTATTTAAAATGATTTGATAGATATCTAAGTGGCATTCAAGGTCTGAGGTAAGCCTAGGGTCCTCTTACTATGCCACCATCTTCCCTCTATGTTGTTTTCTTTTAGCACAGCTGTAATGCTCTTACATAATAAATACATATAATTCAGGAAGAAAATAACCCACACTCCAATATACTTTAAAATTTTTCATTCAAATCCTACTTTTATCTTCTTTTCTTATTTTGACATGACTGGCATTCCCTGCTAATAAAGACATAAAACAAAGTGTTGCTGTGGTGTGATAGTCTAGCCATTCAAATGATGCTCAATTATAACTGTATCACTGCACTACAAGCAGTCTTGATTGCAGCTACTCATCTTTATTATTGTAGTGCAAAACAGTTATAGACTATACACTAAGATTGAACATAGATGAGTTCTATGGGCACTAAAATTTGAATTTCACATTTTTGCATCACGTTTTTTTCATTTTTTTTCCAATGATTTTAAAATGTGAAATCTATTCTGAAATCACAAGCCTTCCAAAAATACATGTCAGACTTCATTTGGTTTGTGGACCAAAGTCTGACTATATCATATTTGGCTTCATAGAGTATAACAAAGTGATGAGGAGACACATGGAATTCGGCAGAGATTCCCTCATTTACTGTGAGGTGTCCGCACTCAGGGTTCTTCAAAACCCATGGGATAACCCTTGGTTTACCCTCAAATATTCAATCCTATGCTGTCTTCTCAGTGGCTGTTGTGATCTGCTGCTGTAGTGTTTGGGAGAAATGGGATCCCTGAGCTTTATCTATAAAGATTGAAACTTGCTCAGAGACCTACAGGTTACCTGAATTATATTATAAAACTTCTATTGTAGAAACAGCAATAAAGTTGGTCCAGATGTCAATAAGGAAATTTTCTGTCATTCATTTTTCAGAATTCCACCCTGAAGCAGATGTAAACACCTATCCTCTCTTACGTCTAGGGATCATCATTTTTATTATTTTCCTGTGCAAAAACGAATATTGTAATAGTGGTAAGTTAGTTAACATGTAAAGTCATGGTATCATAAGGGTTCATTACTCTGACCAATTTTGACATGGTTCCTGAATGATGATTATAACAGAGATGAGGGGAATCTGCCTTCTCATTATAAAAACAGAATTAGAAGTAAGAGATGTGACAGTCTCACTTTATTGTTTACTTTTTACTTTTTCACATTTATTTCTAAGCCACCTAATTAAGAGAGATTTTGACAAACTGCAATTCATCAAGTATTTCATTCTCCAAATTGTAAAGTTTCTCAAAACATGTCTTTAAAATTAACAGTATAAATAATGTTTAACAGGAAAATCTGTAATATTTGAATTATTTATGAAATATTTGATTATTTTGATAACAAGGCATTGAAAGAAGATGCTCTCAGTCTCTCTGTCTTGTTATTTCAACTGTTAGGATTAGAAATAACTTGGGGCACCTGGGTGGCTCAGTCAGTTGAGTGTCCAACTCTTGATTTTGGCTCTGGTCATGATCTCACGTTCATGAAATCGAGCCCCATGTCTGGCTCTGCACTGACAGTGTGAAGCTTCCTTGGGAATCTCTCTCTCCCTCTCTCTCTGCCCCTACCCTGCTTACATGTGCACCTGTGCTTTCTCTTTTCTCTCGGAAAAATAAGCAAATAAACTTGAAAAAAAAAAAGAAATAACTGGTTGAAGTTGTAAAGAGTTTGAACTCTAAAGAGTTCTCTAAAGAGCTCTGTAGAGTTCTTTATATATAAAGAAGAATTTTAATAATAGGATCTTTCTCATTATTGAGTATTTTTATAAAGAAATTTCACTACCACTGATAGCATGTAATCAAAATCTTAATGGTCATATAAATAAATTATTTTCATGATTAGAGAATAGTTCTTCTATTACAGAATGGATTCCTAAGCTAGATGGAGGATTAAAATATATCATAAATAATGTGAAAGTGTAAAAAAGAAATCTTAAATTCTCAAGCAAGATTTACGGGGAAATGTTAAAAAATTTTTACCACATATTTTTCAGAATTTTTACAATTTATAATTTTTACTATTTCCAAAAAAATTCCTACTTAAAAAAGATATACTCTGCAGTGCCTACAAATTAAAAAATCCTGAATATGCAGAAATTTACAAGTGAATAAATTGGGATTTATTTCAATATAGATTCAAAGAAGGCAGTAGGAATCAGTGATTATTAATGAATGAAATCCTATACAATATATTTTATTCTGAAAACAAACACACTGGATTTAAATAAATGCTATTAAATAAAAGCAAGACAAAATTAAAAAAAATTTCAATTTAAATGAATAAACATATAGTCAACCTAATGATAAAAATGGATATTGATACAAAACAGGAAGCAAAATTTGAATAAATATCTTTTAAAGTTCCTAATAATACAGGGCGCCTGGGGGGCTCAGTCAGTTGAACGTCTGACTTTGGCTCAAGTCATGATCTCGTGGTTTGTGAGTTCGAGCCCCACGTTGGGCTCTGTACTGACAGCTCAGAGCCTGGAGCCTGCCTTGGATTCTTTTTTATTAAATTTTTTTTTTCAACGTTTATTTATTTTTGCGACAGAGAGAGACAGAGCATGAACGGGGGAGGGGCAGAGAGAGAGGGAGACACAGAATCGGAAACAGGCTCCAGGCTCTGAGCCATCAGCCCAGAGCCCCACGCGGGGCTCGAACTCACTGACCGCGAGATCGTGACCTGGCTGAAGTCGGACGCTTAACCGACTGCGCCACCCAGGCGCCCCATGCCTGCCTTGGATTCTGTGTCTCCCTCACTCTCTCTCCCTCCCCGGCTCATGCTCTCTCTCTCTCTCTCAAAAAAAAAAAATAAATAAACATTAAAAAAAATTAAAGGCTGCTGTGATATAAGCAATGGACTGGTTTTTCTTTGTGTGGCTCTTATAAATCATCACAACTCTAATGGGTAATATTCAGACCTATAGCATTGCAAAGATTCTGCACGGTCAACCCTAGATATAAAAATCAACCAGTCATATCCATGTGTTCTTATGTTAGTCTTCACCTTGCTGCATATGCACTGGACATGGAACCACTAAAATCCTCCAATGACTTTCTCCATGAAATGGATGGGTTTAGGGCTGGCTTCACAGATACACAACTTATGCAGTTGTTCAGGGCCCACTGCTGAGAATGCCCTCTGCTTGGTATAATGCTGTGCTTTCACTATGCTGGACTTTCAGTAAGTTTGTCTTTGAATATCTGTTTTATAAATAAAGTCCAATGAGGTAATAGACCATGCATATGAGCAGAGGAAGCAGCACACAGTTGTGCTCCAGCAGCAGTCCACACACAGTGGGGTCAGGCCTCTGGCTAACACAGGCAATGCACAAACACTTTAATTGGCGCAATGCGTATCCAAATGCCTGTGGCAAGCAGAATACCATGGGGCCAAGGAAGTGACTGGCACAGGCTTACAAATAGTAACAAAAGTTAAAGACTGTCACATTCAATTTATAAAAGAAACTTATGTTTATACAAAACTTTGGATGGACCAGTTATTAATGAAGACTATATTTAAAACAAATTTTTTAAATGTTTATTTATTTTTGAGAAAGAGAGAGACAGAGCATGAGTGGGGGAGGGGCACAGAGAGAGGAGACACAGAATTCGAAGCAGGCTCCAGTCTCTGAGCTGTCAGCACAGAGCCCAACATGGTGCCTGAACCCACGAACCGAACCATGAGATCATGACCTGAGGTAAAGTCAGATCCTTAACTGACTGAGTCATCCAAACGCCCCAATGAAGAAGACTATTTTTAAGTTAATTTACCTGGGAATTAAAGATCCAGCATTACAGTGCATAAAAAGACATTTTGAGTTATAAACAAATCATGAAGCCACTTTCAGTTTCTTGTACAGCATACACATTACCAAACATGCCAGAGAAACATCAAAATGCCATTACATAAATTTATCTTTAAGGTCAGGACCTCCTGAATGGCAGAGTGAGGATCTCCATAAATACACTTCTCCAAAAAAAGCAATGAAACACTGGCCAAATGGTCAAAATCAGAATTCTGGAAGTTAACCATGATGTACAACAATTCAGGGAGTATTTATTCAGGAAAAACTGCTGAAATTCTTAAGAACAGTAGGAGTTTGTGCCTTGTAACTTGGCCCGCTCCTAACTTGGCTTGCTCCTATCCTTCTCTCTCCAACTCTGTGGTAGCCTTTAAAATAGCAGCCTTGCAACCATGGTAGCTGTGAAACAGAAGCCTTAAGACAACCAGAATATGGCCAGATTGACCTGTTTCATAGCTCCCTGGAAAAGCACCTTTCACTGGACATTGTCATTATTTGATCTGGTTTAGAAATTCTTTCATTGGAAAAACCCTATCCTCAGGGAATTTGTCAAAAACAATCAACTGCATATTTTTACATCTACCTAAAAATATGATATCAGTCAGGCAAGTAAGAGGCAGAACAAAACTTTTAAAGGAAGATCTGGGCCATGAGATGTCCAAAGGACACTTTGAAAAACTCTGATTTGGAAATCTAGAAAACTGCATGCATGTGCAGGCTATGTGCATGTCCAGGAGAGCCTAAGAGGTCCCCAATATCTCAGCTCTGGTTGACTGAGGCTGGAAACGGAAAGCGAAGGCTAAAGCCAAGTTATAAACTTTCTGAGCATCACAGGCATCCTCTAACACACACAGAGCCCCTTAGCAAAAGGTGGGAAATGTTTTGGCTCAAAGCAGTAGTAACAAAATCTCTGGCCGATCGTTAACTGACCAGTAAGCTAAGTGCTCAGAGACTTCAGTGGCTACACACTACATGGAATTCAGACTTCACAGAGTTACGAAAACCACTAACCAAATAAAGGGCAGCAACAACAACATGCCTTGGGGGAGGGAGAGGAATCAGATTTCCGGAGTTGACACAGTATATTTTCTAACACTTCTGGTTTTTATCCGAAAATTAGGAGACACAAAGCAGCAGGAAAGTATGGCCCACATGCAGAAAAAAAAAGACAGAAACTGTCCTGGGGTGGAGGGAGTGGGTCAGTGTTGGACTTATTAGACAAAGATTTTTAAATAAGTTATTATAAATATATCAAAGCTTGCAAGGAAACCAATTCTTTGAGTTAAATAATTAAAGGCAAGTATGACAGTGATGTCCATCAAACAGATAATAAAGATAGAGAGTAAAGAGATATTATAGAAACTTTTTGTTGAAAAGTGCAAAAAGAATATTTTCTTTCAAGTGCAAATGAGTATTAAGAAGAATAGACCTTATGCTAACCCATAAAACAAGTACTAATATATTTTAAAAGATGAAATCATATACAACATGTTCTTTGACTACAGTGAAGTTATTTTACAAATCAGCAACAGAATGAAATTTGAGAACAAACATTAGGCACATAAGTTATTATTTTATTTAATTTTTTAATTTTAATTTTTTAAACTTTATTTATTTGAGAGAGAGAAGGAGTGCACATGTATGCACAGGGGAGGGGCATAAAGAGAGGGAGAGAGAGAGAGAGAGAGGGAGAGAGAGAGAGAGAGAGAGAGAGAGAATCCCAAGCAAGCTCTGCACTGTCAGCACGGAGCCCAATGCGGGGCTCGAACTCACAAACTATGAGATCATGACATCAGCCAAAGTTGGATGCTTAATTTAAGTGAGCCACCCAGGCACCCCAGGTACATAGGTTTTTTAAATATCCAATGGGTCAAATATGAAATTTTAAGGAAAATAAAATATTTTCATTTGAATAAAAATTAAAACACACTTTCATTCAGTTTCATGACTGAGAATGGTATATCCATTGCATGGGTGTACCAGATATGGTTTATCCATTTCTCTGTCGATAGATTCTTCAATTCTTCCTGCATCTTTTGCCTACTGTTAACAGTGCTGCTATGACTATTTCTGAATGAGTGTTTGAATACTTGTTTTTAATATTTCGGGGGCATATACTGAAGAGTAATTTTCTGGGTCATATGGTATTATATGTTTAACTTTTTTGGAGAAACATCAAAGTGTTTTTCACAGCAGCAGCACCACTTTACATTCCCACCAGCAATGCACTAGTTTGGATTTCCCAACATCCTCCAGAACACCTGCTGTTCTCCATTTTACAAAAAATTACAGTAGTCCAATTGCATATGAAGCGGTAACTCATTGTGTTTTGATTTGTATCTTTCTAATGACTAATGATATTGAGCATCTCTTCATGTGCTTATTGACCTCCTTGGACAAATGTCTGTTCAAGTCCTTTACACATTTTTTAAAAAAGGGTTGTGGTTTTTTTATTGATGAGTTATAAGAGTTCTTTATACATTCTTACTACTAGGTTCTTATCAGATATATAATTTCCAAATATTTTCTCTCAGTCTACAGATTGTTTTTTAACTTTTTTTGACAGAATTCTGTGATGCACGAAATTTTTAATTTATGAAGTCTAATTTATCTACTCTTTCTCTTGTGCTTTTTGGTGTTTTTTTTCAATATATGAAATTTATTGTCAAGTTGGTTTCCATACAACACCCAGTGCTCATCCCAAAAGATGCCCTCTTCAATACCCATCACCCACCTTCCCCTCTCTCCCACCCCCCATCAACCCTCAGTTTGTTCTCAGTTTTTTTTTTAATATTTTTTTCAACGTTTATTTATTTTTGGGACAGAGAGAGACAGAGCATGAACGGGGGAGGGGCAGAGAGAGAGGGAGACACAGAATCAGAAACAGGCTCCAGGCTCTGAGCCATCAGCCCAGAGCCTGACGCGGGGCTCGAACTCACGGACCGCGAGATCGTGACCTGGCTGAAGTCGGACGCTTAACCGACTGCGCCACCCAGGCGCCCCTGTTCTCAGTTTTTAAGACTCTCTTATGCTTTGGCTCTCTCCCACTCTAACCTCTTTTTTTTTTTTTTTTTCCTTCCCTTCCCCCATGGGTTTCTGTTAAGTTTCTCAGGATCCACATAAGAGTGAAACCATATGGTATCTGTCTTTCTCTGTATGGCTTGTTTCATTCAGCATAACACTCTCCAGTTCCATCCACGTTGCTACAAAGGGCCATATTTCATTCTTTCTCATTGCCACGTAGTACTCCATTGTGTATATAAACCACAATTTCTTTATCCATTCATCAGTTGACGGACGTTTAGGCTCTTTCCATAGTTTGGCTATTGTTGAGAGTGCTGCTATAAACATTGGGGTACAAGTGCCCCTATGCATCAGTACTCTTGTATCCCTTGGGCAAATTCCTAGCAGTGCTATTTCTGGGTCATAGGGAAGATCTATTTTTAATTTTTTGAGGAACCTCCACACTGTTTTCCAGTGTGGCTGCACCAGTTTTCATTCCCACCAACAGTGCAAGAGGGTTCCCATTTCTCCACATCCTTTCCAGCATCTATAGTCTCCTGATTTGTGTTTGTGCTTTTTGTGCCATTTATAAGAATCCATGGCCAAAACCAAAGTCATGAAGAGGTATCTCTATGTTTTCTTTTTCTTTTCTTTTTTAAAATTCTTTAATGTTTATTTATTTTAGAGAGGGAGAGAGAGACAGAGAGAGAGAGAGAGAGTGTGTGTGTGTGTGTGTGTGTGTGAGCAGGGGCAGGGGAGGGGCAGAGAGAGACGGAGAAACATAGAATTTGAAGTGGGCTCCAGGCTCCATGCTGTCAGCACAGAGCCAGATGTGGGGCTTGAACTCACTAACTGTGAGATCATGACCTGAGCTGAAATCAGACACTTAACCGATTGAGCCACCCAGGCGCCCCTCTCTATGTTTTCTTATAAAAGCTTTATAATTTTAGTTCCTGAATTTAGGTCTTTGATCCATTTTAAGTTAATGTACTTTATTTGGGGCGGCCAGAGTCCAACTTCGTTCTTTTGCATGTGGACATCTAGTTGTTTCAACACAATTTGTTGAAAAGATTATTCTGTTCTTATAGAATTGCCTTGGTATCTTTATTAAAAATCAATTGATACTAGATTTATCAGATCAGTTTTGAATTCTTGATTCTATTCCATTGGTCTATATATCTATCTTTATCTCAGTTCCAGACTGTTTTGATCATTGTTGCTTTGCAGTTAGTATTAAAATCAGAAAGTTTAGTCCTCCAAGTTTATTTTTTAGTCCTCCAAGTTTATTTTTTTCTTTTTTGTGATTGTTTTGGCTATTTTGGGTCCCTTACACTTTCATAAGAACTCTAGTATCAGTGCTTCCATTTCTGTAAAAATAATAATAATAATTAATTAATTAATTAATTAATAATTCTTGGGATTTGATAACAATTGCATTGAATCTGTAGATCTCTTTGGGGTATTGCCATATTAGTAATATGAAGCCTTCCATTCAGTGAACATGGGAGATCTTTACATTTATTTAGGCATATGTTAATTTCTTTTAGAAATGCTTTCTACTTTTAAATGTACAAGACCTCTGCCCCTTGGTTAAATTTATTCCTTTTTTTTTCTTTCATGAGCTATTGTTAATGGAATTGTTTTCTTAATCTCAATTTTGGATAGTTTATTGCTTATGTATAGAGGTAAAACCATTTGTATGTTGATCTCATATTCTGCAAATTTGCTGAACTTGTTTAAAAAAATGACCAGAAAAAGGTGGTCTACCAGAACAGAAGAGCTTTTTGACAACACCCGCCTTACTCTAGGGCAAATAACAACTGTTTCCCCCAACTTCCCAATACTTTCAGCTTACTTTAAGGAAGAATTAAGCTTCCACTCCTAGCTAGCAGCATAAGGCAGAAGGAGGCTGTACAAAGATGTATTGGGCAGCACTCTGTTTTCATTCCACACTGGTGTCTGTGGGATCCAGCTAAGCTTTCATCCCTGTATAGCAGAAAGATGAGGTGAGGCCATGCTCTGCTTTCCCCAGGAAAGTATCAGTGGGACTAAGGGATAAGCTGAATTGCATTTCCACTAGTAGCAAATGTGGCAGTGATAGTCAGCACTCTGTTTCTACCTGCAACCAATAGGAAACTGAACTTCCAGTCCCATCCTGGAAACACGTTATACATAAATCATGTGACTGCCTGCCAGTAAAAAAGAATAAATAGAAACCACAGCCTCACAACTTAATGCCCA
Source organism: Herpailurus yagouaroundi (assembly GCF_014898765.1). Taxonomy (NCBI): domain Eukaryota; kingdom Metazoa; phylum Chordata; class Mammalia; order Carnivora; family Felidae; genus Herpailurus; species Herpailurus yagouaroundi. Next base: position 177,190 of record NW_024412549.1, read on the forward strand.
AAGTGTCTAGAATAAAATAAAAATTTCACCCTTCATGTCAAAATCAAAGGCAATCACACCTGAACAACAGTGGACAACTGACAGAAACCAACACTGAGATGACACAGGTATTGGAGGTATCTGACATGGATGGTAGAGTTACAATAATAAAAATGATTCAATGAGCAATTAAAACTCTTGAAATAAGGGAAAATGGAAAAATTTAGGAGAGAAATAGATTTTATAAATAACCAAAGGAAAATTTTAGAACTAAAAAATATAATAACTGAAATAGAAAAATTACGTGATCTCAATGCATGCTGAATTTAAGATGACAGAGGAAGGAAACTAAACTTAAAGATAGATCAATAGAAATTACCTTATCAGGGAAAAAGTGAGAAAACAGACAAAGAAACAGGGACTTGGAACATGTGGACAATATAAAAGTAATCTATTGTTTGTGTTATCAGAGTCCTCAGAGAGATTACAGAGTATGGGGATGAAAACAAATATAGACAAGATAATGGTGAAATGCAAAAGTCTACAGATTCAAGACACTGAAATGTCCACAAATGGGATAAACTTAAAGAAACCCACAGTGAAATCTCACTACACACCTTTAGAATGGCTAACATTTAAAGACAAAACAGAAAAATATCCAGTGATGGTGAGAGTGTGAGGAAACTAGATTTATAACATTGCTGGTGAGCATGTAAAATGGTAGAGCCATCTATTAAATAATGTGGCATTTTCTTATAAAAACAAATATGCACTATTGTGTAAATAAAAAATCACACAGGCATTTATCCTAAAGAATAAAGAAATAAAAACTTATGCTCACACAGAATCTTCTATGCAAATATTCAGAACAATTTTACTTGTATTAGCAAAAAAAAAAAAAAACAACAACTGGAAACAAAATAAATACCCATCAATAAATGAATAGTCAAATAAACTGTGGCAAATGAGTACAGTGAATACTATTCAGCAATAAAACTGTAGACCATTGATTCATACAACAAATGTGATGGACCTCAATGACATTGTGCTTAGTGGGCAAAAAAGTTTATCTCAAAAGATTATGTAATGTATGATTCCATTAGTATAACATCTGAAAAATGACAAAAATACAGAGATAGAGTATAGATTAGTGGTTGCCAGGGGACAGGGAAGAGCAAGGGTGGGGAGTGGGAATATAAAGAGACTGCACAAGAGATTTCCTTGGTAGTTATGGGCTAGTTTTATATCTTGATTGTGGTTTCTTGAGTGTATAGATGAGAGAAATTGCATTCACACACACACACACACACACACACACACACACATCAATGCATGGAAAAATGATGAAACTCAAATGTGGCATGCTGTATACTTAACAGTATTATACCCATGTCAATTTTTTGGCTTTGATATTTTGCTACAATTATATAAGATGTTTTCTATCATTTAGCAGGGTCTGGGTAAAGGATACACAAGGCTCTATACAAACATTTTAAAAAGAGGGGAAAACTATGGTTGCTGTACTACATGAGGTAAATAAAAAGATTAGAAATGAATGAATGAAAATTCATAGCAGAGAAATAGAAACTAGAAAAATAGTTAAATCAAAATTTGGGAACTGAAAAATATAATATCTGAAATTTAATTACTGCATTAGCACCATAGCAGAATGTAGATGATAAGCAAGACCAGAAAATGGAATACAAAACCACAGAATTTTCCTATCTGAAGAACAGTAATGAAAATATATTGAAACAATGAACAAAGCTGTGGAGGAAGTGTGAGATAATATTAAAAGTTCTATTATGCTAAGCAAAATAAGTCAGCCAGAGAAAGACAAATGCCATATGATTTCACTCATATGTAGAATTTAAGAAACAAAACAGATGAACATTAAGAGAAAGGAAGGAAAAACAAAATAAAAACAGAGAGGGAGGCAAACCATAAGAGTCTCTTAAATACAGAGAACAAACTGAGGGTTGCTGGAGGGGAAGTGGGTGGGGGGGATGGGCTAAATGGGTGATGGGCATTAAGAAGGGCACTTGTTCAGATGAGCACTGGGTGTCATATGTAAGTGATGAATCACTGGTTTCTACTCCTGAAACCAATATTACACTGTAGGTTAAGTAACTGGAATTTAAATAAATAATATTTTTTTAATCTGTAAAAAAGAAAGTTCTAATGCAGGAAACAGTCAACAAAACTAAAAGACAGCCTACTGGATGGGGAAAGATATTTGCAAATGGCATATCTGATAAAGAGTTAGTATCCAAAATACATAAAGAACTTATAAAACTGAACACCCAAAAAATAAATCATGCAATTAAAAAATGAATAGAAGGGGCGCCTGGGTGGCTCAGTCGGTTAAGCGTCCGACTTCAACTCAGATCACGATCTCACTGTCAGTGAGTTTGAGCCCTGTGTCGGGCTCTGGGCTGATGGCTCAGAGCCTGGAGCTTGCTTCCGATTCTGTGTCTCCCTCTCTCTCTGCCCCTCCCCATTCATGCTCTGTCTCTCTCTGTCTCAAAAATAAATAAACGTTAAAAAAAATAAAAAAAAAAATGAATAGAAGACATAAACAGAAATTTCTCCAAAAAAATATACAGATGGCCAAAAGACACATGAAAAAATGCTCAATATCTCTCTTTATCAGGGAAATGCAAATCAAAACTACAATTAGATATTACCTAACACCTGTCAGAATGGCTAAAATGAAAAACCCAAGAAACAACAAGTGTTGGTGAGGATGTAGAGAAAAAGGAACCCTCATGCACTGTTGGTGGGAATGCAAACTGGTGCACCCACTCTGGAAAATAGTATGGAAGTTCCTCAAAAAGTTAAAAATGGAACTACCCTATGACCTTGCAATTGTCCTACTGGATATTTACTAAAGAATACAAAAACACTAATTCAAAGTGATACATGCACGCCTATGTGTAACAGCATTATTTACAATAGCTGAAATTATGGAAGCAGCCCAAGTCTCCATCAATAAATGAATGGATAAAGAAGAAATGGAATACATACACAGTAGAATATTATTCAGTTATAAAAAAGAATGAAAACTTGCCATTTGCAACAACATGGATGGAGCTAGAGAGTATAATGCTAAGCAAAATAGTCAGAGAAAGACAAATACCATAAGATTTCATTCATATGTGGAATTTAAGAAACAAAATAAATGAACAAAGTAAAAAAAAGAGACAACCCAAAAAACAGACTCTTAACTGCACAGTAAAACCTTGGATTGTGAGTAACTTGTTCTGCGAGTGTTCCACAAGATGAGCAAACATTTCCAATAAATTTTAACATGATAAATGAGTGATGTCTTGCAATACAAGTATTACATGACACTGAATGTCACATGATCACAACTGAGCCAATGGTTCTTGAAATTTGCTTTGATATATGAGTGTTTTGGATTACAAGCATGTTTCTGGAATGAATTATGCTCACAAACCAAGGTTTTGTAGAGAACAAACAGAGGGTTACCAGAGGGGAGGTGGGTGGAGGGATGGGTAAAATAGATGATGGGGATTAAGAGTGTACTTAACATGATGAGCACTGACTAATGTATAGAGTTGTTGAATTAAAATATTGTACACCTGAAACTAATATAACACTGTATGTTCATTATATTAGAATTAAAGTAGGAAACTTAATAAAAAAGAAAAGAAATATTCATGGTGTGTATACGTTTTCTGAATGAAGATATTTGGTAATTAAAAAAAAAAAAACCTTTTAGCGCATAAATAATGAACTTCCCAGAATGAGAGAGGAAAGATTGGAGCATAAAATTTATTTGAAGAAGAATGTCAAAATTTTCTCAAACTTGGTAAGAGATTTAAATTTAAGGATGCTTAAATGCTTGGCAAAAGTATAAGCAGAATAAACTCAAAGAATACCTATGTTCCTAGAAGCATTGCAATCATAATTTTTGAAAACCAAGATGAGAAATGACTCTTAAAGTTATCTAAAGTAAAACAAAGGAGAAATGACTCAAAACCAGGTGATTTCACACCAGAAATCATAGGAGCAAGAATACAGTAAAGCAAAATCATTAAAATGGTAAAAGAAAAGACTGTCAACCCAGTAGTCTATATATTCAGTGAAAACAGACTTCAGCAGAAAGACAAAGACTAACACATGGAAGAAAGAAAAGTCAAGGAATTAGTTACCAGATTGGTCTCCTAAGAAATGCTAAAGAAACTTCTGCAAGCCTGCAAGCATAAGGGAATAACAGAAGGAGCCAATGAGAAGGGAACCACATGTGGATAGAAATGATAGATGAAGAGATTTTGAATCTGAAAATCACAAATTTCTCCTATTTTGTTTTGAAAACGTGAAAAAAGGTGTTTTCATCCATAGAGAAAGGATATAATTAATAAATGACCTCATCAATTTTAACTTCTTTTAATCATTTTTATGTTGTATCAATTAGTTGAAATGTTATTTTGTTTAATGCATGTATTCAGAGAAAAGGGAGGAATTCAAAGGGAAATTTATCTCCACCAAAATAGAAAACATATCATTGAAGGAAAACCTGTCCTGGATTATATGAAAACAATGCTCTTGGTACTTTGGCATTTTGTAAAAATAGAGTTTGCCCCTAAAAGAACTAATATTTGATCCTCCATACCATTATTTGTGAATTACTTCAATTATTTTATTTAATCAACGTTTCTCATTTGTTTTGCAGAGAAAATAAAAGATGTGAGTTTCAAGTCTTAAATCACTTAGAAAGATATTATTGTAGCAAACTCAGCTTCAGACAGTAACAAGAAAAGGGGTTCAGTATCCTCACATTATACCAAATAAAGATTTCTTCATAATATATCAATCTACTCCCTTGATACTAAGCCCCTAAAAATATATAATTTGCAGATATTTTCTCCCATTATGTACATTATCTCTTCCCTTTCTTACCTTTTGATACATAGTTTTCACTTTTTGTGAAGTTAGGTTTGTCTATTGTTTTATTTTGTTATTTGTGCATTGGTGTTACCTTTAAGAATCCATTCTTAAATCCTAAATCATGAAGATGTACCTCTGAATTTTTTAAAAAGACTTTTATTGTTTTTAGCTCTTATATTTTGGTCTTTCACCCATTTTAAGTAAATACTATAAATGCAGCAGAACATTAAAAAAATGAATAAGACAGTCCTGTCTATATAATTTATTAGTTGGAGGTTTTTGCTGACCATTTTTAGAGCATTTTAAGTGCCCTACTCTAATAGAATAAAAGAAGCATGATGATAAATTGTTAAATGGATTGTCAAATAAAGTGGCTGAAATAAGATAAAACAATAAGTAGCATACTAGCTTTAAGTTTTTGAGTCTGCCAAACCCTTTACATAGTATTGCTCTGTATTACATAGTATTACATAGCAGTACATAGTATTTGGAGACTGCTGCTTTACCCCAATGTTTTGTTGTTTTTGTTTTTGTTTTTTCTTTTACTGAAAATATCTTTCCCTAGTAATATAATATTCACTTTGGAAAAAATTCCAATTCTGAAATAAAAAACTGGGAAACGCAGCAAGTAATGTAGTCTTGAGCTAATGTTTATTCTTCTGCATAAGTGTCATAACTTCCGAAGAACTTTTGTTGATCAAATGTGATGCTGCTTGCAAAGCATATATCACAGAGCTTAGTGCAAATAAAGTGCTTAGTGAACGTCAATGGGAATGGTGGTGGTGGTAGTGACAATGGTATTGATGATGACGATGACAATGATATGCCTAAAGAAGACTTTAGGAAATTATTTTGGGGGATGTTGAGCTCAGTCACAATAAATTTAAAATTATTTTTCTACTTTTTACCATTTGATACAAAGCAATGTGGACCCCCATAGGTTTTTCCAGTAAAACATCTAGAAAATAATTCTAATTTTTTTTTCTCTGAAGTGTCTAACCAATTATATATTTCACAATAGGTGAAAAGATTTTTGCAAGTTTTTTTTGTTCATTTTGTTTCTGCTTCATAGTGATTCTTTTATTACTCCTTTTATTTTTCAGATCAATTTAGTACAAAATGTGATGTTCCTATCATCTGTTTCATAGTGATTCTCATATTTCTCTGTTTTATTTTTCAGGTGAACTTGGGAAAGAAAATGGTAAAATTTAATGATTATTTACAAAATATGATGTTCCTATCGTTTGTTTCATAGTGATTCT